>NC_141042.1:37160000-37350000 GCF_052040795.2 Danio rerio
TTTTGAAGTAAGTAAAGCACAAGTTGTCAAAAGACAACGCAACTCAACCAGTGTTAAAGCCAAGTTATTCTTCTCTGGTAAGTTCACCTAGTAGGTCCAGTGTAGCCTTTGCACAGTCGCATAGCCCTGACTGTATTCTGATGTGCAGCTTTCCAAAAATTTAAGTACGTCATGACGACATAAAGCTCAAAATCTGTAGTTGGTCAACTTGGTATCGGTGACAAGTGTTAGTGAGGTCGAGAGTTGTGGGAGTGGAGTGAGGCCAAGTAGGGTAAGTATAAGGAACTCTGGATGGATACCATTGTGTGTTTATTAGGGACCGAGCGCCGGAATGGTTTGAGGCCCTATTGGAATTGCTCAGTTTATTCTTTTTCTCCAGAATGAATTGCAATTTTGAGGGTCTAAACATACCTGAAAACTCACGAAACTTTGCACATTCAACAACAAAATTTGTCTGTTATAGGTTTCGAAATTGAGTGTGGCAAAATGACTTGACAGCGCCACCTATGCATATTAGACAGACTGGCCCCTGAGCTACGCTTTACGCACACACACGAAAACTGGGACAAATGTCAAACTTGCAAAAACCTACAAAAAAAGTCTCTTGGAGTGAAATCTCAAACCTAACAGGAAGTCGGATATTTTTAACTTCCTCACCTTACAAAATGCAGTTTTGCCATTTTTAGGTGTATTTTGACAAACTCCTCTTATGGATTTAATCGGATCAACACAAAAATTGGGTACTGTCATCTAAAAGTTTTGGCGATGTTAAATTGCAAAGATTTCGTCAAAGGGCGTGTTAGTGGCAGCTTCGCGAACTTTGATAATTTGCCACAAAATAGAAAGTTGTTAGAACTCAGGCATGCATTGACTGATCTGCCTCAAAATTCACAAGTTTGATTACAGTTCTGACCTAGACATGTTTACATGCCAATATCCAGGTACAGTTATAGTGCCACCTGATGGCAACAGGAAATGGCATGTTTTACAGTGTAACAAACTTCTCAAATTTTATCACATCGAATCCATGTTCCATTAGTTTAGTCCAAAGGCCTTTGTGATACTAAATTGTGAAGATCTAGAGTTTTCGTCTAAGGGGCGTGTCTATGGCGGATTGACAAAGTTCAGTGCTTCGCCATGGAGGAGGAAGTACTTATAACTCAGCTAAGCAATAGCTGACCTGCTTAAAAAATGTACATGTTCGATGAGATTTCTCTCCTGAAGAAATCTACATGCCAATGTTAATTCACAGTCATAGCGCCACCTGCTGAGAAGAGGAAGTTGGGCATAAAATGGTGATTTCTGCGAGGTTTTTTTTTTTATGTATCTGCTTAAATTAATATTGACCACTGGTCCCTGTCATCCTAAGGCCACCAGGCGGCAGTGAGCCCATGTGTGAGGTCCCTTTCTTTGCTGCTTGCACCTTTAATTTTATGATTAGTGACGTTTATTCATAAACTTATTTCGAGAGGATCACGTGATTATGATTGAACACGGCTGGTTCTGCATTAGCATGCATGATCCACCAATCAGGCCATTCCTAACCCACTATAAAGTGCCAGGGTTTTTCACTACATTCATCTTCGATTTGAAGAATCCCCCCTTCCACCCCTACCTCTTCACCTTTCCCTCCATAGGGCGGCACGGTGGCCGTGTGGTTAGCACTGTTACCTCATAGCAAGAACGTCGCTGGTTCTAGTCTTTTAACAGGCCGGTGGTGGTTTCTGTGCGTAGCTTGCATGTTCTTCCCGTGCTCATGTGGGTTTTCCCTGGGTCCTCTGGTTTCCTCCCACTTTCCAAAAACATGCACTACAAGTGAATTGATCAATCTAAATTTTGCACTTCAGTTAATCTCTCATCCTGCAGCATATCTCTTCATTGCATTCAATTCTTAGTCATCAGTTCTAATCAAGGGGAAAATCTCGAGATCTACCTGAGCTCAAGGCTCCCCTCTCGCCCTGCAAACGGGAGGGAGCCCAGGGTTCAAGGACCTTTTCGAGCTCAGGGCTCTCTCCTGGGACAGCATGCCAAACCTGCTTATAATCAATCATCAGCTAAGAATGAACTCTTGAAAAGTTGTTGATTGCTGGCTGGTTACCACCTCTTTGTCCTCAGAATGAGTGTAAGTTGGTGCTACTTCCACCATTTCGGTGTAAACTCAACATACTGGCAAAAAACTATCTATCTAATCTAATAATCTAGAGACCCTACTGTCTACTATAATTTCAGGAGAGCTACTGCAGAGCAAAACGGACATACCACAGATTCATTCTAACAACAGCATTGGCTACATACAAGTTATCTCACGGCCAAGCCCGTTCAACTCTGATGCAGTGTTAATTTAAGAAACTGATCTACCAGCAAATGTGCTACTTGAAATCACCTTTCACTTATACATTTAAATTATATTCTATCTAGGTAAAAGCTCTGATAACATTTTATAGTAGTTTGAAATCTTAAAGGGTCACAAAACACCAAAACACATTTTTTGAGCTGTTGACAGTGGTATATGTGTCCCACACTGCTAAAAACACTATTAGGACACCTATATTTCACTAAAAAGTGTAAATTGGTTGTTTTTGCGTTATTTCAAGCAAATTCGTACTTCCGGTTTGAAATGAATTTTTGAAGCTGCGTCACGGCCATGAGATAATAGCGTGTATTCCAGCGTGCAGACTGGACGTCTGAGCCAGAGTGAGTCTTATTACGTCTTACATTAATGTGTGTTGCATTAATGCATGAGTAAGGCTTGGTTCAAACCAATCAGCGCGCTCTATTGTGCAACTTCATAAATATTCATTACTGTCATAGTGTTTAGACGACAGAGACGCCACGTTGTGTTGGCAAAACAAGCGTGAAGTGTTGCTTTTATAGTTTGCTGCAGTTAAGTTTTGTTTTCATTTTCTCTCTGTGAGAGCTCAGCTGGAGTCACGTGTGGATTAACAGTGTACGCGACGCTCGACAACAATAACTTACGTGTCTAAGGAGGAACATTTGTTTACCTGAGAGCTGTTCTCATCTGCAAACGCTGCGATCTGGATTCGCTTGTAGTCTTCTCTTAATAAAGACGCGGCTCTAGTTGCCGGTGATTGTCCTGTCTCTACATATTTGGTAAGTGAGCGACCAGTGCTCTTTGTTTATTCAGTTTGTTCGTATTGAACTAAGTTAACTATTACACAGAGTTTAAACATGTTAGCACCACAACCAAACTTTAACCTCGTGTAGGATTTTCATGGCATTTTGTGACCGGAATAACACACGCGGCTTTCTGACACTACCTGCTGTGTGCATCTAAGTTTCCAGGAAATGCAGAGGGTTTTTTTCTCTCATTCGCCGTGCGGTATCAAACATTGCATGAAAAATACACGCTTAGAGCAGTTCCTCGAATCAAATATCTTGTTTGTCGCGAGGGACATGAATGAATTCCCTGAATAAAAAGAGCCAAACTGCAGTTAAAGTCCACCAGTTAATAGTTTGGCAAATAATTAGACTACAGATGTCCATGTAAACACCATCACTTTCTCCTGTGTGTGTGTGTGTGTATGTGTGTGTGTATTTTGACTCTGAAACTCGCGCGTGCCCAAATAGACACTCCCACACCATCCCACTTTAGTTCCTCCGACACTCCCCCCTAAACAGAGCTGGACACGCCCACTTTTCTGACTTTTTCCAAAGTATAGGTGTAAAAACACCCTGCTGAAACGAGGGGGTTTCATGGCCCTTTAAGTTAGATAACAAATATTAAGAACTTCCTTTTCCTGAATCATTTGTCATGACTTCAGTTTTTAACCATTTGTGACCTTCTCAAGGAAAAGGACATCTCATGTTAAGGGATGTCGACCCTGTCCAAACATCTAGATACCATCTAGAGTAGAAGGTTAGAGTCTAGGGCTCTTTACAGTAAGAATTATCACTTTGAAAAGCTCCCGGATAAAAATCTGTTGTCTTCTAGAACTTATACTCACTTTTTCTTCTCTGTCTTGTTCCTCCCAAAGGCCACTAATGCTCAATATAGCATATAATGTACAGGCGGTTTGATGTCATCCTCTTATCAGAAAAGAGCGCAGCTGAAGATGAAATCAGAAGCCTGAGGTAGCCGGGTGAATGAGAAAGCTCTAAAAACAGCTCTGAGGGTAAAGGAAGGTTTCGCTTCATTTGTGTTTGGATTCAGCAGGACGGCAAGCAGAGATGAAGGAGACCTGTGCGGTGGAATAAAATAGCGAGAGGGGAAATTCGCTATGAATTCCGCTCGCTGATAATGTCATACAGTCAGATGCACAGTAAAATTAAGTGTCAAAGATAGCTAGAACTTTCTAAGTAAATATTTACTATTTACACATTTACTTGATGTGCTAAATTAAATGAGTGGAAAGAATTAAACATTAATATTAATCTAGTCCCCGTGTTGGTTGTGGGTTTCCTCTGGGTGCTCCGGTTTACCCCACAGTCTAAAGACATGTGGTATAGGTGAATTGGGTAGGCCGTAGTGTATAAGAGTGAATGAGTGTGTATGGGGGTTTCTCAGTGATGAGTTGCAGCTGAAAGGACATCTGCTGTGTAAAACATATATTGGATGAATTGGCAGTTCATTCCGCTGTGGATACCCCAGATTAATAAAAGTACTAAGCTGAAAAGAAAATGAATGAATGAATGAATAAAGAAATGAATGAATGAGTGAGTGAATTAATTATTCCAAACCTAGTAATATTAGGTACAACTTAAAAATGGATATGTCATGATGGATGTGTAGTGCCCAGCATGCTTTGCATGGGATCGAAATAATTAGGATAATATTTTTAAAATAAAATCTTAGGTGTTTAACTCAGAGTAAGAGCTGTTAGAGTTCGATGTTCATTCGTTTGAAAATTAAAAAGAATTTTGAGTAATTCAATTCATGTTCAGTTCTATAGTGCTTTTACAATGTCATATACAGTAGGCCTATAGGTCTGTTATGTTTACTAAAGAAGATATGTTTTTTGAGTTTATCACCAGAACTATAGAAACTGTATTGTTAGGAAGAAAAACAAAGAAAAAAAAAAAGCACGGCACAGTATCAGATCTGTATTGATCGATTTTGGTCTAGAGATCAGTGGTGCGTTTCCCAAACAATGACGCAACTCGTGGCTGAACTCTCACAGTATGATGCATCGTTTGGGAAAAGAACTATGTAGTGACGAGAGTTTCCCAAAATCCATTACAAAAGCTAACACGTATTCTAATATCATATAAATCATATTAATAAATAGATAAATAAATAATGAGACTATTTAGTATAAAATGAAATTCAATATTTATTATTTTTTGTAAATTTATTAATTGTAAAATTAATAATAATAATAATGATGATGGTTATTATTATTATTATTATTATTAATATTATTAAGTAGGATATTGTTTATTTATTTTTATTTTTTAGAAAAGTCTACTTTTACAATTTGACACATGTAAACCACAGCAGAAAGTCCTAACCGGCAGGCCCATGTCATATACAGCACAGACACTTAATAAATAACCTACTATAAATTAAAAGAATTAACGTATGATTTTTGTTTTCACAAGCTTTGAAACATAACATAAATTCCGCTTTTAAATAATAGGTCACTTATAGCTTTCGCCATGAGGCTGTGTTCAAAATGACATCCATGTTTTTAAAGTGCACTGCGAAGGGAGCACAACATGAAGATCACTAAAACTGAATAGTTTGAAAGCAAATTACACCTAAGAGAGATGACCTAAATGCTTTTTTATTTTTAATAATTCCAACTTTGAATGTTAAAATGTTCTAAATGAATAGGGCCTAGGGGGGGATGAGTGGGAATAGAACACAGCCAGTAACTAAGCTTCAAACTACCGCTGCAGAGGTTTAGTTTCAAGTGCTCAAGTTTGCGATACAATTTGCGAATGTTCGTTAAAGCAACAAATTTGGGAAACAGAAAATCAGCAAACTATGTTTGTAATAATGGAACTTAAAACCTTAGTTAGCTAACGATGGTTTTGGGAAACGCACCCCTGATTGTTTCCAAAAAAATGGTATTGTTGCATCCCTAATTTAAAGATTAAGAAGAGTTTTGAATAAATTCAATTCATGTTCATTTCTACAGCGCTTTACAATGTAGATTGTGCCAAAGCAGCTGAGCATAGACGTTCTAGTAAGTTTTTTTTTTAGTTTTGAGGTTACCACCATGCAGAAGAGTAGCACTCATGCTTGGCATTTTTATAATCAGCTTTATTGTTTGACACTTCACTCAGAGAGCCATAGCTGTGCTAATGCTAGCTCTAAGATCAAGAAGCATCTTTGAAATAAATTTGCTCTTGGGTTCAATTTGCTTTAAATAAAGTGAAATGACACATATTAAGTGGGTAGAAATGTGTGTCTTAAGTAAATTAAGTTACACCGAATGTACTAATTGAACTAATGAGATTTATTTAAATTGATAAAAGCAATGTTCCTTCTGCTAAAACAAGAACCCTGTAATTACGTGATTAATTTAAATACATGTAGATTCAAAATTAAAGATAATCAATTTACTTTTATCTAATTTAGGAGTGTTAGATTATATATTAAGTACATTTTACATGACATTGACGATTGAATTGTACCGGATATAACCCAGCATGCACACAGCATCATAAGATGGCAATATAAGTGTCACCGACTTCGGTCCCAGTCATTCCCCTCGCTGGCCAGCAGAGGTCATCATCACCGGACTTCTAACACATTAAGTCATCCTCATTGACTGATTGTCACACACACACACCTGCAGCACATCTCATAATCACCTGGCACACACATATAAGCAGCACTCATACACACTTCAGTGCAAAGTCTTGTTCTGTCTGTCTAACACTACTGAGCGGTTCTCATCCTTGCTTGCTTTCCCGTTGATTACCTTGGACTGTATCTCAACCATGTTTTGCCGGCCCTGAACCCTAGCCTGAATACTGACTTTGATCCTCGCCGCCTGCCTCTGACCCATGCCTGAATACTCACCTTGTGTTTGCCTGCCGCCAGCCCTTCGACTTGATACTACTGTGTTTGATGTGAGTTCGCACACGCATAACATCTATGTGCTTATTGTTATTAAACTCTGTTTAATAAATATACTGCAAATGCATCCCTCTGTGTCAGACCCTTCGCTACAATAAGGTCAATTTAGGTTGTGACGTTAGGTGACTAAAATTCAATGTCTAGCCAGCTACTAAGGACGTTATTTTGATGTCCAATAATGACGTCAATCGATGTTTATATGTTGACAAATACTGACATTTAAGCTGCGGTCACAGAGTTTGAGCATGCGATATTCTGTCATGCTGCGATAAAGGGGCGGGATTAAACAAGCTTATTAGACATTTTTAAAAGCGAGCGATTGCTCCATGTTTTAAATATCTGTCCGGAGAGGTCATGTTTTGATCCTCGATTGGTATCACACAGTCAAGTGATGTGATTTCGCAGGTCAGATTTTACCAAGCTTGAACTTTGCACGGCAGCAACCTGCAAACATGACCCTGCGTTTCTGAATCTCACGGCAATTCGTAACTTTTTCATTTAGTGGCTAATTCGTACAAATTTGTACATTTTTTAGTATGATTTGCGTATCCCCCCAATGATGGTTTAGGGGTGGGGTTAGGTGCCACACCATCTTTTTAAAATCGTACATTTTCTTACGACTGAACTCGTACGAATTAGCCACTAAACTGCCAAAACGTAAAATACTTACATTTTCTCATGAGATCAGGCTGGTCTGACGCATTTGCGTGCGTATGAATGGATGTCTATGGGAGGAAAAGCCCAGTATCAAGCTGTAACATCATTAAATCTTGATATTTGGTTGATCTTAAGTTGGATATTGGCGTTGGGTTCTGATGTATATCCGTGCTGCTGTTTTCACCCATGTTTGAAATCATCCAGATTACTAGCAGGGTTAATGGTTGGAATAGGTAGGGAAAGAGACCAGCTGCACTGCTCCATTGTATCTGCATTCAGACCCGGGAATTCAGGAAGTCCTCATTTATAGTGTTTATATAAACATGAATATTTTTAATATGATATAACAAATTATGGTTGTGTACATGAAATTACGAATAGCCTATTGTATATTTAACATGGCATTGAATTATTTACTCTCTTGTTAATGGCAGCCAAAATCCAACGTCTGATAGATGTCCACACAACATCAAACTGTATCATTATTAGGCGTTGATATTTGGTTGATTTTAGGTTGTATTCCCTACTAAAAAAAACAGCTCAAACCAGCCTTGGCTGGTTTTAGCTGGTTGACTAGCCTGGTTTTAGAGGGGTTTTGGCCATTTCCAGGCTGGTTTCCAGCCATTTCCAGCTTGGTCTTAGCTGGTCAGGCTGGGAGATGACCAGCTAAAACTAGCTTGACCAGCTAAGACCAGGCTGGAAATGGCTGGAAACCAGCCTAGAAATGGCCAAAACCTCTCTAAAACCAGGCTTGTCAACCAGCTAAAACCAGCCAACTAGCCTAGGCTGGTTTAAGCTGGATTTTTCAGCAGGGTTGATAAGTGACCAAATTTCAACGTACAGCAAACATCTTAAACTAACATCATATTGATGTCAAATACTGACATTTTTTTTTGTCAGGTATGGTAACCAAAATCCAACGTCTGATAGATGTCCTAGTGGTAACATTCACACAACTTTAAGCTGTAACATCATTAGACGTTGATATTTGGTTGATTTTAGGTCCGTTCTGACATCAACCTGATTTTCACTTCCAAACAAAATGCAATGTCCCCACAAAGTTGGGGTACAATGTCAATCCTGCGCCATTTTAACGTCCTGTGCCTGCTGGGAAAAAAAAAATCCTTAATTTGTTTGTGCAAATTGTTACGAGGAGCAAATCTTAAGGGATCTTTTTTCAGTGAAGAATTTTAATAAAGTATTAAGATAAAAATTAGAATTTTAAGTGGATTGAACATAAAACAGTAAAATAAATAAGCAGTTTGAACAGATAGCAAACATTTTTTTTGAGTTCTTGTTTTGTGCAAAATATTAAGTTTAAAACCAAACTCAACAACAACAAAAAAGTTTGACTCAGTTTCAACTAGTTTGTCCACTTTCAATTTCTGAAAGCCATCACGGGTGTTAAAACAAGCCTCGGTGAAGTATTTTATTTCTGAAACACTCGGCTCACACTTCACTTCACCTTCCTCGGAGAGCTCAGACTCTGCCAATAACAAACTGTCACCTGTCCTATCAAGATCTTCCATGGACCTTCTCCAGCAAATGAAAACGTAACTCAACAGGCAGCTCAATTTCGGCTCGCGGTCTCCCGTGGACGACATGCACTCCGGCGCTTTTCACACTCGGCTGAATGGAGAGCAGAAGTGGCAGTCGGTGGAGATCCAGAAAGCTGAGCGGATTGCCAGAGATGCTGCTTTCACCCGCTAATAGCCCTGTGGACGGATTCGTTTCTGAGAGAGAGGAGACTTTCTGTTCAATTTCAGCACAAAAAAAAGTGTACGTAAAGGACTCTCGGACTGATAGCAGTCCTGACAGAATGGGAAATCCACATATTTATTTTAAACTGTTATGTGGTTAACGAAGGACTTCTAAAAAAAGACCATGTTTTGGAGAAGTGTGAAATAAAAAAATTATTTTAAGTCAGCAGAAATGTGATGCACTGTAAAAAATGTCGGATAATCAGGGGTCTACCAATTATTTAAAAAGTGAAGGGGGTGGCTGTATGTGACCCAAAGATGTTGTTCATATAATAATGAGTATATAATTCCTTAAAAAGGACACAAGATGGCAAAAACTGACAGAGATGGGTCTTAAAAATTATGTATGGGCTGACATAAAAAATTATGAGATTTGTGAACTGTGGCTTTACTGAATTGCTATAGGCTACATACAGTTGAAGTCAGAATTATTAGCTCCCCTGTTTATTTTTTCCCCAATTTCTGTTTAATGGAGCACATTTCTAAACATAATAGTTTTAATAACTCATTTCTAATAACTGATTTATTTTATCTTTGCCATGATGAAAGAAAGAAAGAAAGGAGGAAAGAAAAAAGAAGGAAAAAAAGAAAGGAAAAAGGAGAAAGGGAACACGATTCCTTCTGTGTTCTTCTTTCCAGAGAGAGAGAAATTAATTAATTAATTAATTAAAAAATATAAAATAAGAAAAGAAAGAAATAAAGAAAGACACACTCAGATGGATTCACGTAACAGACACTTAGGCTGCGTCCGAAACCGCCTACTACTCAGTAGGTACTGCATTTGAATTTAAACATACTACTCTGCCGTTAGAAAAGTACGCTCTATACAGTATGAATGTGAAAAGTATGAATGGAATCCCCTACATCCACTATTTTGGTCACGTGACCTACCTGCGTCATTTTGGTCGCTTCACTTCCATTCATGAATTCTCTCACGGGGTATTATGGGATAGCGCTGCGTGCATGGGATGCGGACTCCAGTATTGCGCCGGAAGTAATGAGTCATCCGGGTACTTCTCGCATACTTATTTTCAAATTCTATGAATTCGGACATACTACTCTGCTCGCATACTGATTTTAGCGTACTATATAGTATTGAAGTATGCTGTTTCGGATGCAGCCTTAGTCTGTTTGAAGATATGATGCACTATCAGGAAGTTGATTCGCGTTGGAGGATCCAACACTTTTATGTCAATTCATAACTTATTGGTTTAGTAGCTAATCCATGTGAATTTGCATGATCTCACTTTGTACAACTTGCTTATCCCCAATGACGGTTGGGTTCGGGGGTGGGGTTGAGTGCCATGCTTCCTTTTAAAAAAATATATATAATTTTGTACGACTAAACTTGTACGAATTAGTCACTAAACTGAAAAAAAAAACGTAAAATAGCTATGTTTCCTTGTGAGATCAGGCTGGAGGATCAGCACATAAGCACCTAAAGGAGATGTGTACCAGCAAAAGACTATGTTCAGTCTGAAGTGAGTGAGTTGGGGTGAGTATAGCCTGGATACCCATTCATTTCCAATGGCGGGCACTTTTGACCGGGAACACCACAGGTGTAACGAGTTTTGAGAGTTTTAAAACTCTCAAAACTCACTTAAAGAGATGATCATCACTTTTACTTGTTCAAGTGCACAGTGTGGAGGATATTATAAGGCCTTGAGGCAATCAGACAGTAATAATATTTTATTAGATATTCTTCAAGATACTAGTATTTAGCTTAAAGTGACATTTAAAGGCTTAACTAGGTTAATTAGGTTAACTAGGCAGGTAAGGGTGATTAGGCAAGTAGTTGTTTAACGATGGTTTGTTCTGTACACTATAGAAAAAATAGCTTAAGGGGGCTAATATTGTTTACCTTAAAATGGTGTTCAAAAATTTAACAACTGCATTTATTCTAGCCAAAATAAAAAAACAAGACTTTCTCCAGAGGAAAAAACATTATCAGACAAACTGTGAAAATAAAATCTTATGCTGTGTTCACACCAGACGTGGAAGAAGCGGTAAGCGTGAGTGATTTACATTTTGGCGCAAATGAGACAGAGCGAGTTCGAAAATCTGAACTTTAGCGGACATTCGTGCCGCGTTAACCAATCAGGAGCTTGCTCTTGTGGAGTTGTGATAATGACGTAGCACCTGTTGTTGGTGTACTGGGAGAAAATCCTCCTGCGCACACCGACAACAGTTCATCAAACTGGGCTCGGCTCAGTCAGAAGCACAGCTGAACGCTTCCATCATCCAGGTAAAGTTTCTGGAGGAGATGGTGAACTCACAGAGCTGGTTTACTTCTGAAAGGACCTAGTTGACTCAGACACAGCTCAAAATGATTCAATACTGTGTTTCTTTGCCTTTAGAAAGCACTTAAACACAGTTATTTTCTCAATAAAATCCATGTTAGCCATTTAGCAATGAAGCTACAGTCACCAGGCAGACAGAAGCCCTGCCCATCACGCAAATCTGCATCTATTGCTCAGTGAATTTGACACGCGAATGAAGCAAGTAAACTTAAAATGTTCACGCATCTATTTACGTGCGAATAGCGTGATTTATCCATATGCTCTCCGTCTGGTGTGAACACAGCATTAAAAATACAAGACTTGTCTTAAATTATGCATCTGATTGTACTTCAGCTAATTTGCAGCTAAAACACTTTAAGCCAGGGCTGCTCAACCCTGTTCCCTGGAGATCTACCTTCCTGTCACAACTGTTGCAGTCCCCTCTTTTGTACACTTGAGGGCACTAGCTTGTTTTGTAGTTTAACTTCATTTCCTATAATCCTTTGCACTTCTGATTTGTATTGTTATAGATGTTTCTTGTTTGTTAATTTAGCCCTGTCTTTATAAACCCTTTTGTCTTGTGTTTTAGTTACCTAATGCCTAGTTCAGACTGCGTGATTTTAGCCCCGATTTTGGCTCGCCGACAGGTTTTGAGAAATCGCAGACAAATGCCTGAAATCACAGGCAAATCACTGCTCGTGCACGTGAGTGACAATCACACAGTATGAACGATCAAAGACGCAATCTGAGAGAATCGCCGATGTGTCGCCGATGCCTGCGAGATATTTGGCATGCTAAATATCTGGAGCTGTCGGCGATGCAAATCATGCCGTGTGAATTGAGTTTTGACTGAAAATAACATCAGCGATCGCCTACAGCCAAAGAGAGAGCAGCTTTCACTTGTGTGTGTGTGTGTGTATAGCTGCTGCAGGACAGCGGGAGGCTGAGGGAGAAGTTAAAAGCGCTCTTTTTCGGTTTATTTGGACTCACGAAATGGAGGAAAAACTAGTGGAGGTTTGACAGGACTCAGGAGCAACAGTGTCTGTTTGACGTTTCATACAGAAAAAATTAGTTTATTATCAATGTTGAGGAGAAATGGCTAATTCCCTTTAAACCCAGGTGAGCAAACATGTACATGTTCTACCCCATTTAAGGCTTCTTTCTCATTATGGAGTTATGAGAACGTAGTTTGGACGAAGTTGCCAGCGATTCTTCCTATAGTTAAGTCATGCAATCTGAAAGCCCCTGTCCCCGATCCATCTTGCAGTGTAAACAAAGCAGCGACGAAATGCTAGCCCAGATAGTCATGCAGTGTGAAAACATCTGTGACACGACTACTTTGAAAATCATGCAGTCTGAACTCTGCATTAGGATCTTGTTTGTCACTCATGTCTGGTATGTTATCTAGTTTTGTATTTGCTTATTCTTGATGTTGTGTTTGTTTTTGTTAGCACTTATGCCCAGTTTAGCTAGTGGTGGGCAAAGCGAGGCTTCATGAAACACTGAAACAGTCGAAGCTTCGAAACGTTTCAAAACCCTACTCTATGGTGTCATCTAGTAGTAATTTTTTATGTATAGTGGGTTCGAATCCAGGCTGATATGGCTGTTTTGAAAGGCTTTAATACCAGTTGGTAATGTTTGTTCTTGTATCGTTTTGTTTCAACATTGGTCAGATATCCGAATAAACGCTTTGTGAATAAATATGTCATGTTTTGGTCTTAAAACAGGGTTGTTGCTAGATCGGATATAGTTGTTTCCAGAAGTTATCAAGATTTATTTATAGTATTCATTAAATTTCCCATTTATTGTATTTAATAAACGTCTACCCAAACCCAACCATCACAGTATTGTAAAAATATTTATTATTGTTTTACAGTGTTACAAAAATAATGCTATATTGATGGCGTATCCACAGCCGTATCCTATTTAGGCTACCCCATAAAACAGAAACATGATTAAAATACATAAAACCATGATTTTGGAGTGTTTGTACAAGTCTGGATTCGAACCCAAAAGTCATTGGAAGTGTATGAATAGCATGCACATGCACAGTCCACTAGGCCATAAGAGACAGAAGTAGCTTCTGACCCTGGCAGTTACATGCAGATTCGCCAGGTCTCGAAACGCTTTCAAAATGATCGCTGCTTTGAATCGCTTTAGTCATGTGACCAGGTGTTTCGAAACACTTTAGTCACATGACTCTGATGTTTCGGATCATGCTTCGGTGCAGTGTTTCGAAACACTTGCGATTCGGGATCTCGACACTGTGACGAAACGTCAGTTTCACGTCAGCCATCCCTAAGTTTAGTATTTGTTGATTTTTGGATTCTTGATTGTTTTTGTTAGCATTCCTACCCTGTTTTTGTATTTGCTTATTTTGGGAATTTTTGTCAGTTCTGTCGTCTGGACTCATTTCTACATTTTGCGTCTTTCTTGGAGTTCCTGTGCAAGATTGGGAAACCTTTGTTTCGTCAAAATAAATTGCTGCACATGGATTTTTGTGTTTTGTGATTCTCCGTCTCGTGACACCTTCCTGCAAAGTTTAGCTCCAACCTTGATCAAACACACCTGAACCGTTTAAATAGAACCTGAATAGCACTTGATAATTACAGACAGGTGTGTTTGATATGGGCTGCAACTGAAATCTGCAGGAAGGTCTCCAGGAACAGGGTTGAACACCCCTGCTTTTAAGCTTTACTAAGAAGAAAAATATAAAAAAATCTTGATCGTACATCGTGTTGTATTCTTAAAACAAGATCAATACGATTTTTTTTGGGCTAGAACTGAGATTTCAAGTCTTGTCTAGATGAAGAGTTTTTACAGTGAAATGCAGCTCTTTCAGGCGTTATTTTTTATGTAGTGGTGCCTTTCTTCATTTCTAAATTCAGCATTTTTTTTTTTTTTTTAAAAACATCCAACCTGACATCTGACCAAAAGTGGTTAGCGTGCAACTGTTCTAAATTTACAACATCTCACTTTGACAGCTTGTGTTTGAAAGTGCTCCTTTAAGATTTGGCTTCTGAAATGCGCGCAGACTCCAGCCAAGAGAAGTGTGGGGAAGGTTATATAAAAGTGATGTGAGGAGGGTTAGAGATGATTCATAGGGCAAATACTTAACATGACAGCAGCGACTATTAGAAAACATGTTCTGGCTTTTAGCGCCAAGGTACAATGGCATCTCTTCTGTAGGATCAAACAAACAATTCCTGACAAAATCAATTCGTTTTAGGCATTTGTGCAAGGCGTGATCAATATTTTTTTTTTTCCTCGGCAATGACGCGTTGAGCATCCAGTCTCAGATAATCCCCGTCTAACTGCTCTAATAAGCCTCGGCTCCATTCCACACATGTACGCCTTGCTATTGATTTTTTTTACCTTGTGCTGGTCCTGCCCACCCAGGCTGCATCTCTCAGAGTGTTTTCTTCCTGTCTGACTGCCCACCGGTCTGCTTTGCGTATGGAAAGGCTGTTCTATCCTTGTGGCCTTTTTGACTCGCGCTACTTGTGTCATTTGGATAGGGAAAAAACTTGTCTGCATCTGTTATATCTTCTATTTCTAAAGTGTGCTAGAAAAAAAAGTGTACATTTACTCCCCCTCAGACCTTCTGAGATGCTGATCTATTCTCCTGTAGAACTTTAAATATAATTGTTTAGTCATTATTGATTCATGCAATCCAATGCAATAGGATGCCCGGACAATACAGCTAGGTCTTTGACATTCAGAATTTGCCACAGATTTCTTGAGGATTGGATGTTAGGGTAGGGATAGGTTAAGGCCTTATAATAAGCATCTTTTACAGTTTACATTTATTTTATGCAGCAGACGCCCTTCCAGCTGCAACCCAGTACTGGGAGACACATCTTACATCCACACACACACTCATACTCTATAGCCAATTTAGTTCATCCAATTCCCCTATAGCCCATGTCTTTGGACTGTGGGGGAGACCAGAGCACCAGACTAGAGCAGAGGACTCGGACAAGCGACCTTCTTGCTGAGGTGACTGTGCTAACCATTGAGCCACCGTGCCACTCTATTTAGAGTCTTTGTTATCTATATATACAAGTGTGTGTGATGGGGTTGAGTCAATAGACGATGCCACCGCCGATGGCCGATAGACATCATAATGCTGGGGCAGCATCGCGATCCTCCACCCCGCCCCCATCGCATCAGCAACCCGTTTGCGAAAAATACACACTTATAGGCCCTGTTTACACTAATACGTCTTAGTTTTAAAGGGGGCATTTGGCGAAATGGCGAAAACCTCAGATACTGTTGGTTGCATTCTGTTGGTTGTGCACCTTTTTTGACTCCCATGAACCTTCGAGCACCCTGCTGAGGGTTTAGAACTGGTCCAGTGTACCATGGCCTGGATACCATGGCATTGTTCCTCCTTGATCATGGGTTCAACCATCGGCTGGATCCTCCAATCCAGTACCCTGGCATAGACTTTCTCCCAGAGAGGCTGAGGTAAGGTTGTTCCAGAAATTTTCTGGATATTTACCGGTATCATAGTGATGGGAAGTTCGGATCATTTTACTGACTCTGATCTTTGAGTCTCGTTTATCGAGATGAACTAATCTTTTTTCGAGTCATTTTGTTCATTTGGTTCAATTTGCCAAAATATAATTAAAATGTTACGAATTGCCTCCAAACACATCTACAACTAGCCCAAAAGGTTGATCACACGACAAATAAGTCATAAATAGAATATAAGAAGAAGAAAATAATAATTTGTAATAATGTTTACCTGCTCTTTTGTCTATGAAGATATTGTTGTCTCTTTGCTCAGCTCACCTCTTCATGTCTTTAAATGTCTGGGGTTCATTCACGTTAAACTGACAGTCACATATAATCTTAATCAATGCACAGTCTGAGCCAATAGGAGCCATGATCGTTCGTTGTTTACATGACAGAATGACTCAAACGCGTATGATTGGCCCGTGATGAACGAATAGTGACTCAGACCCGATAGAGGACTTGAGAGGTGAGCGGATCAATTCTTTTTCCGGCTCTAAACGCATATGATTGGCTTCTGCCAATGTGATGAAGACTTGTAATTAACGATACTACCTGCACAAATGTGCGCACGCGCGAATGAACGAATCACTTCCTGAGAGGACTCGTAGTATATACAAGTCATATTGAAGATTCGTTCAAAATGAACTAATCGTTCATGAACGACCCATCACTACGTTATCACTGTGAAAGAGGCTAATGTCCATCAAGTCCATTCTAGTCATTTTATTATGCTCACTTTCTGTGAGTGATAAGAAGCTTATGTTCTCTAATGCTGTGGAAAAGGCCATCTCGTTTGTATATATGAGAAGGAACAGAAAAATTAAAAGTATTCTGAGGTTACTGTTAATGAATCACCTTTAGATTGATAAATGCAGATGCCTGATTGGTCAGTACGAGGCCATTATTCCTATCAACTCACATCCGCCATCTGCTATTCTCAAAGACGGACACTAATAGCCACCCTTATTGCTCACCATAGTTCATTAACACTAAAAGTTAGTTCTTAATAATAAATGAACCCATCGCCCACGTCAAGGTAAATGCATTTTTCAGTTATGTTCATTCAGATGATGAAGATAATAAAAAGTAGAAAGCTTATGTCAAAGCCTTGTCTGGCATTTTAAATAGGCCTTCAAGGTTGTAGGCATTACTTTTAATAAAGTTGGAACTATAGAATATAGATAATGACAGACCGACAGAGAGACAGGATGGATGGATGGATGGATGGATGTATGAATAGCCAGATGGCCAACAAATTATTGAAGGATGGATGGATGGATTGACGGAACAAATTATGGATGGATGAATGAATGGATGGATGGATGGAACAAATTATGTATGGATGGATGAATAAACAGATGGACCAATTTTTTTATGGATGGATGGGTGGGTGGATGGATGGAATAAATGATAGGTAGATGGATGGATGAAACAAATGACGGATGGATGGGTGGGTGGATGAACGGACGGATGGAACAAATTATAAATGGATGGATGCAAATTGTGAAAAGATGGAAGGAATGATGGACGGCCAGACCAAATTATTTATGGATGGATGATGGATGGATGAACAGACAGATGGATAAATGTAATATGATGGATGGATGATTGCAACAATAGATAGATGGACGGATGGACGTACAGATAGATAGATAGATAGATAGATAGATAGATAGATGATAGATAGATAGATAGATAGATAGATAGATAGATAGATAGATAGATAGATAGATAGATAGATAGATAGATAGATAGATAGATAGATAGAAAGAGAAAATTTTGTATGGATGGCTGAATGAATGGATGGATAGGTGGATTGAACAATTCATGGATGGATGGATGAACAGAGGGATAGACAGAACAAATTATGGATGGATGGATGAATGGATGGATGGAGAGATGGATGAATGGAACAAATTATGAATAGATGGAAGGATAGATGTATGGACAGACCAAATTATTTGTGGATAGATGGATAGATGAACAGACGGAGGAAGAAATTTTAAATGGATGGATGGAACAAATGATGGAGAGATGGATAGATAGATAGATAGATAGATAGATAGATAGATAGATAGATAGATAGATAGATAGATAGATAGATAGATAGATAGATAGATAGATAGATAGATAGATAGATAGATAGATAGATAGATAGATAGATAGATAGACGGACAAATGGATGTTGAAAATTATGAATGGATGGATGGATGAACAGATGTACAGAACAAACTATAGATGGATGGATAGACAGATGGATGGACAGAACAAATTATAGATGAGATGAATGGATGAATTAAGGCGACTCAGTGGCGCAGTAGGTAGTGCTGTTGTCTCACAGCAAGAAAGTTCCTGGTTCGAGCCTCGGCTGGGTCAGTTGGCGTTTCTGTGTGGAGTTTGCATGTTCTCCCTGCGTTCGCGTGGGTTTCCTCAGGGTGCTCCGGATCCCCAACAGTCCAAATAGATGTGCAATAGGGAAATTGGGTAGGCTAAATTGTTTATAGTGTATGAGTGTGTGTGGATGTTTCCCAGAGATGGGTTGCTGCTGGAAGGGCATCCGCTGCATAAAAATGTGCTGGATAAGTTGGCGGTTCATTCCACTTTGGCGACCCCGGATTATTAAAGTGACCGAAAAGAGAATGAATGGATGGATGGATGGAACAAAACACATTACATACACAGTGGTAATTCAAAGTGCTTTACATAAATATTAATAAAAATATCGCAGCTTTATAACTTGTGTTTTACACGTTTTAATCACACCGCTGAGATTGTACATGTGAAAGGGTTTGATCAGTCCACATGTTGCGGTTCTTTCCCTCAGTCATTCTTTTATTCTGTTTCTCTCTGCTCAGATTTAATGCTTAGCAGCAATTTGGCGTCTCTTATCTCTTGCCCGTACTTCGAGCTGACCTTGTCGACTCTGTCTGAAAAGGACCAGCGCATGTCTGTGTACTCGTGTCGGGAGACCAATATCATCAACGTAAGCTGTTAATGAATCTGCCATTTACACATGCTTCAATGCTCTCCAGACCATCAAGTGCCTCTCGCATAATGTGCCCCAGATAGATGCAGATGAAATGCAGACTGTCTACTGGAACCTATAGGGTTCATTAACACCAAGCATGATAATTATACAGTAAATATAATGATAAATATATTTGTGCTGGGGGCTGAACGACTTCAGATTTTTGGAAGACAACTTTTAAGTTAATGCCGAGTCGACTAGTCGCTTCTGACGTCATTAATAAAACACATGACCAGTGTTGGTCAGTAGCTTCGCTACAAGTAGTGATGCTACTAGCTTAACTACATTTCTCAGTAGCGTGGCGGTAGCATCGCTACTTTATAAATCAAATAGCTTTTCAGTAGCGAAGCAATTTTTTCAGTCAAGTGACGCAGCATCCTCACAAGCTGAATATACCGATCACTGATTGTGACGATCATGTTCTCCCTGCCTTCGCGTGGGTTTCCTCCGGGTGCTTCGGTTTCCTCCACAGTCCAAAGACATGCGGTTCAGGTGAATTTGGTTGGCTAAATTATCCGTAGTGTATGAATGTGTGTGTGTGGATGTTTCCCAGAGACGGGTTGCGGCTGGAAGGGCATCCGCTTCATAAAAAACTTGCTGGATAAGTTGGCGGTTCATTCCGCTGTGGCTACCCCAGATTAATAAAGGGACTAAGCCGACAAGAAAATGAATGAATGAATGATTGTGACGACATTGACTTTTCATGGAGCTGTCTAGTCCATCAAAGAAAATCCATATGAAGGTGGGAATGAAAGATTCATCTTTTTCCTGTTTTACGGTGGTCGACAACAAACTTTTTGATGCGTTACTGCCAACTCTCGCTTTGGGGTACGTTTCCCAAACAACGACGTCACTCATTTGAACCACGTTAGCTATGACGTAAAACACCCAAAATGATGCTCTAAATGGGGTAGAGTAACAACTTCTTTAGAGAAGAACCCGTAATTTCTTTGCGCAAATGATATTGTTTTACACAAACACGCATTAAGAAAATCCAATTTTAGTTTTGGTAAAAACATGCACTCGCTTTCCATATTAACTGAAATATATGTAAATAGCACATACAGAGCCCATATATGTTTCCCTTACAAATATCATTGAGAACATTACATATTTTATTCTAAAACATAAAATCGCTTACAAAAGCTAACACCTATTGTAATATCATATATAAATCATATTAATAAATAATGAGGCTATTTATAAAAAAAATGAAATTTAATATTTAGTATTTATTAGGAAATGAAGAAAATATCCTACTTTAATAATAATGATGATGATTATTATTATTAGGTAGGTTATTTTTTATTTTTTGAAAAGTCTGCTTTTTCAATTTGACACATGTAAACCACTGCAGAAATGTTCTAACTAACCAGTTTCATGTCATATACAGCACAGATACTTAATAAATAACCTACTATAAATTAAAAGCATTAACGTCTGCATTTTTTTTATTTCACAAGCTTTGGAGACCTAACATAAAATCCACTTTTAAATGATAGTTCACCTATAGCTTTCATCATGAACCAAAGCTGTGTTCAAAATAACATCAATGATTTCAAAGTGCACTGCGAAGGGAGCACAATAATAAACATGAAGATTGCTTTGAAAGCAAATTACACCTAAGAAGAGATGACCTTAATGCTTATTTATTTTAAATCTTTCCAAGTTTAAATGTTCTAAACGAATAGGCCATGGGGGGATAACTGAGAATAGAACACAGCCAGGAACTGTGCATCTAACTACAGCTCCAGAGGTTGCGAATGTTTGTTGGAACAATTGATTTGGGAAACGCTTTGTAATGACAGAACTCGTGATCTTAGTTGGCTAATGATGGTTTTCGGAAACGCATCCCTGGTAAGTGAGAAAACTCTTTAAGATTTGGAGGCCGATAGCAGATATACTATAGCTGATATATATGAATAGTTTAAAATATTATCTTTTTTATACAGTGAACAACTGATTTTAATTTAAAAACTTCACACAAGTTGAACTGAACTTATGAACTGAATAGCCTACTCAAAGAATTCTATATTGCCAGGTGTCACGGTCACACAAGACAGACAAGGATGGTTATATCTTTAAGGGCATTTATTGATGCAATGCAACATATGCAAAGACGGTGTGGCAGAGGGAGAGCGATCTCACGCACAGTTCATATGGTATGCATCGGATCTTCAGTGAAACACTAGTTAAGCTTAATCACTTTCCTCAAAGAGCCCATATTATGTTTTTTTGAAAATGCCCCACCATGTAGTGTGTAACACAGCTCTAAGTAAAGTGAAGTATCCAGCTAAGGCTTAAATCTGTAAGAGTACAGTGTTTAAAACTGTTGATTCATTTATAAAAGAGTCGACTCTTAGTGCTTCAAACGAGTCTTCTTGATAACGAGTCATTAGGTGTTTCACCATGACGTACTAACGAAACCAAGTTATTCACATGCACACGCAAACCCGGGAGATTTAAAACCTGCGGCCCCTGACACAGAAACCCACCCACACACAAACACACACACACAAACATGCCGGTCGATTGAAGTTACACTGCAGATGGATATTATTGAGTCTCTACCCAAAGATGAAACCTCAGCATAAGCCCAGTTTTAAGCAGTTGGAAACTACTGTAGTTTACATTCAGTAAACATCCGTCATCTTCTCATCAGTGACATGCATCTAAACAGTCTCTGGGTCAATGCATGTAAAGATTTTGGACATCTTCTTGGAAACTTTCAAACAGTTTGCTGCAATTATACATTGCCCATGTCTCTTGCCCATGTAGTTCATTGTGATGTGATTAATCTTCTCTGTGCAATTTGATAGATGGATGGATGGATGGATGGACAGACAGACGGATAGACGGACAGACCAATAGATAGATAGATAGATAGATAGATAGATAGATAGATAGATAGATAGATAGATAGATAGATAGATAGATAGATAGATAGATGATAGATGATGGATGGATGGATGGATGGATGGATGGATAGATAGATAGACAGAATGATAGATTGACGGAATGACAGATTGATAGATAGAAAGAACATGATAGATGGATGTACAGAACAAATTATAGATGGAAGGATGCATGGAACAAATAGATAGACAGACAGACAGACAGACAGACATGGGTCAAATTATAAATTGTCAGATAGATAGATAGATAGATAGATAGATAGATAGATAGATAGATAGATAGATAGATAGATAGATAGATAGATAGATAGATAGATAGATAGATAGATAGATAGACGAATGGATGGACAAACAGATATAGACAGACAGATAGACGGACGGACGGACGGACAGATAGATAGATAGAACATATGATAGATTGATGGACAGAACAAATTATAGATGGATGGAACAAATAGACAGACAGACAGATAGATACCAGTGCAAATTTGTGAAGTGAATCTATGAAAACAGACCGACAGATGCTGCCAGTTACATTTATTTAGCAAACTTGCTTAGCATCCTCTTACTTTTCTCCTCTCGCTGTCCTTTGAGTCAGTTGTTGTGACTCATTGGTGAGGCAATGATTCCTCTGCAGTTCCTCCATCTGGCTCATGAGTAAAACATTAAAGCGGAGCAGTTGATTTTTACCTCCATTATCTTTACGATTCCTTTGCCAGGGGAGACGGAGGGTTTCATATCCAGGTGCTCAGGGCTCATCGGCTTCATTTTGTCTCGTACTTCCAAAACGCTTCAAACGAATGTAACCAGGAAGCGGATCATTTTATTACACAAAAAGCCTGCTTTCATTAGTCTAGAAATTTCTGCTCTCCAATATTTCAAGGATACATTAGTATACATAATACATTTCAATTTACAGATTTATCAGCATATCTATAGTTCAATTCATCTTTATCTTTAGTAGATTTTGCTATTTAAGGTAATACCACAAGCCCTGAGTTTTTTAGATCTTTAAGAGCAGGTCGGATTGTAGCGAGTTGGTTAGATGAACAGGAACTAGATTATTTAAAGCTGTATAGGTAAGAAGCTAATTTTTATAGTTCTTTCAAAATTGCCTGTGGTGATTGAACGCACGAATGAGAGGGTGTTTCCCAGCACTGCTTGTGGCAGGAAAAAATGTATGGATCATTCTGTAAGAGTTTATGGGTGATTCCTAGAACTGGGTTGAGGCTTAAAGGGCATCTGTTGCGTAAAACTTATGCTGGAAAAGTTGGTGGTTGCTGTGGCAACCCCTAAAAAATAAGGGATTAAGCCCAAGGAAAATTGATGGATGTTGTAAGATGAACAGATATTTTGTTTTAGTGAATAAATCAGCTTCTCTCTGGTTTTACTCTCAAGGTTACATCTGTTGATCTGTTGCATTTCCCGCGGACCCTCCGTCTCTCTACGTTTTGCCACTGGAGCTGGCCCTTCCAGGTATTGTAGCATCTCTATACCTCTCAGGCTACATTACTGCTTGAACTGAAAGACTGTGTCTGAGCCTCTGACATTATCAGAAAGGTTATTGCAAAGTTTAGGTGCCATATATGAGAAGGCTTGACCTCTTTTAGTAGGTTTGCCTATTCTGAGTACTACCAGAAGCCCTGAGTTTTGAGACCTTAAAGAGTGGGTTGGATTGTAGCGAGACAGAAGGTTGTTATAAACAGGAGCTAGACTCTTTAAAGCTGTATAGGTTTTTCCAGGCACTGGATATTGCAGGAAATAATTGGTGAATCATTCAGCTGTGGTGACCCCTTGACAAAGAAGGCAATACACCAGAAAAGTGAGTCAAATGCTACCTCTTTATTAGTTCTGAAACAAAATTCTCTCTGGAGCAGATATATGACCTCATACCTAATTTACATTTCATGTTTGAGGATGAACAGATATTTTACTATAGTGAATAAATCAGCTTCACTCTGGTTTTACTCTCAAGGTTATGTCTGTTGATGTGATTTCCCACCGACCCTCCTGATCTTTACGTTTTGGCACTGAAACTGGCCTTTCTAGGTATTGTAGCACCTCTCTACCTCTCAAGCCCACACTCGGTTGGATCAGGTCCCCTAATCCTGTTATCACTGCAGTCAGGCCATTGATTAAAGAAAAGTCAGGCTTTTATAGCCCCGACAAGAAAGCCCCACGAGAGAAGCCGATTCCGAATTATTCCTCTTTAGATCCATTTGCAGTCTCTGCTGGGATGCGCCCGTCTCAAGGGAGATGCTCAGGCTTCCTAAGCGAGTCTGGAAATGCCGTGCTCCTCCACGGAGGGATTATAGCCTGTGGCAGTGGGAGGCCGATAGTATCTCAATGCTGTTCGGGCCCAAATTTGCAGGCAGAGTAAGCCAGACATCGATTGCAGAGTCAGCAGACAGGCAGGGTTGAGCGCCAGCTTTGATTGCGGCTAATCAGGCTCAATCATCTACCCTCTGATTGGTGGAGAGGAGTCTGGGAATGAAGCCACCATCAGCTTTATCTTGCCTGTTGACTCTAGTATTTTTTATGAGATCCCTTTCCAGCTCTTCTCGACAGTGTTACAGCTCTTTTTGGGTTATTTTTTTAAGCTTGATTTATACTTTCACCTAGCTGACAGTTGTGGAGGATTTCTTTCTTGATGCAGTTGCTGCTGTGATATTATTTACCACAACAGGGAGTAGCTGTCGTGATGAAACAGTGCTAAAGATGACGTCAGCGTGCGCCGTTGCTAAATGAATGAAGCCTTTCACATTTTTTGGGTTTCTCAGTAGCAGAAGTTGTCATAGTTGGGTAAACTTAGAGCGTAGTGAGTGGGAGAGTACAACAAATTATTTTTGTACAATCCTATTTGCTGAATTACTAAATGAAAAACTCCATGATGGTGTTATCAAGACTTACTGAAAAAAGAAAATGAGACTGATAACGGTAGCCAGAAGAGAGAACAACACCAAATTTACTTTCCTGCCCATAGGCGCTGTATTAGAAATGCTTAAAGCAGCGGATGCGTAAAACATATGCTGGCAGTTCATTCCGCTTTGGTGACCCCACATTAATAAACCCCACAGATCATTTGTTTGTTTTTTTTATTTTTGTGTTTAATTCTTAACAATTTTTAACAAGGGATCACAAATTACACAATTTTGGTAAAAATAAATGATTGGGAGGCTTTCATTAGTGATGTTAGAGAGCACTAGTTTCCTATCAGATCCGATACCCAGTAAAATAAAGGTGCGTATCGGTGATACCAATCCGATACTTTGCCCAAAAATTACTGTTTGGGAAATTAAAGTTACAAGTTGTGTACTCAGGGCTTAATTTGTGCCACCTCTGAAATCTGATCCGGCACCTCCTCTATCCTCCTCCCCCATCTGCTGTTCACTTTAACTTTTCTCCGCGACTCACCAACCCTTTTCTCTTTCGTCTGCAACAACCAACCCCCGCCCTGGCTCTTACGTCCAACTACCTCATACACCCCTCCGCTATCCAATGGCCCACTATCACCCCCCTCATCCTCGGGTAGTATGCCGGATCCAACCCCGATCTGTTCCGAGACCTCGCGATTCACAAATTAATTAATTAATTAATTAATTAATCACTACTCCTCTTCTTCTTCTTCAGCCTTAGTCCTGTACGGTTGCGGGGTCGGCTCTTTGGAACAAGTCCTCCATTAGATTTGTCCATATGATAACGACTTTTTTACACCTTCCGGCCGGCCTGTGGTCAGGGCCTGTCACACTTATTCACTCATACACTACGGACAATTTAGCCTACCCAATTCAGCTGCAGCATGTCTCTGGACTGTGGGGCAAACCAGAGCACCCGGAGGAAACCCACGCGAATGCAGGGAGAACATGCAAACTCCTCACAGAGATGCTAACTGAGACGAGGTTCGAACCAGCGTCCATCTTGCTATGAGGCGACAGCACTACCTACTGCGCCACTGCTTCGCTCTGACAAATTAATCACTGAGTGTACTAAAAAGTGTCACTTTATACTGAATTCGAGACATAATATGAATATGGGATATTGTTGTTGATGGTTTATTGACTAAGAATTATCATTAAAAAATGAGCCAACTTCCATATTTATTGACAGCATCTAAACATGTATACCTTAAAACGCCTGCCTGAACATCTTTACACAAAACATTCACACCTTTTAGTTTAGTGACATGTTAATCTGGTCCCCTTGAAAATTTTTTACCTTTTTCTTTTGTTTGACCATTGTCACAAATAACCCAAAATACAGCCACATTGTCACATTTTCTCCCCCTGAACCTGGATAATGCCTGTCTGCAGCGCCTAAGTGATGTCTGTCTCAACCTAGCAGCACCTGTGCCTCTCCTTTCCTCCTCTTCTGACCGCCTTCTTGTGACTTGTGTTTGATTTGTGGTATTACCACAGTACCTCACTGTTTTGTTACACGTGTCACAAACCGCATTGATTGAGATTATGGAAGTGAAGTTGCTCCACACAAAACTTCGCTTGCGGTCACCCATATCCAATGACAGCATGACTGAACGGCCAGCGGACTGAGTGGCTAGCTAGCGTACTCTGCAGTGCCGTATTACACGCACATGACTTAGCAGGCGGAAGAACAAGTAGTTCCGACTAAGTTTACATTATTCAGATAAACTAGGGTAGTTGTGGTTACTTTCCACGGTATTTCTATTTTCAATAAACTACATATTTGCTCTAAATTATTGAAATATCTATATTTTGATAAGATAATCGGTTCTAAAACATGCTAAGATATCGATTTTTAGTATCAATCCGCCAAACACTAGTTTTATATTTTACTGAAAATCATTTATTCTTAGTCCCAAAATGAACCACCTTTATTGAAAATCTGTTATAAACATTACAAAAACACAGGCAAAATTGACCTCAAGGCAATTCCAGTGTTAAAAAGCAGACACTAGAACTGAGTCTTAAGCAAAGATGACTGCATGCAGCGATGAGAAGTTTTCTCCAGGTATTATAGTGGTGTATTTCTCATCTGTGCTACAGGCATGCTGGCCTTTTCTGACCCAGACGTCACGTCAGTCGTCATTGGCTCGACATGTTTGACATTCGTCAGCTCGCAGCTGAGACTGTGATAGTCTGGACAATAAGATTAATGTATTCTCACAGCTTTGTGGCGGTCAGGCGGTCTTTGTCTTTTTAATTGGGTTCACTAAGCTATGACTAGTGAGGCTGAGATATGACTCATGCATATTATAGAAATATAATACCCACTTTACTTACTTTCTTTTATATTGCTGTAATTCATTATCTGAGACCATTCTTGGTCAGTGTATTTTTTTGCCAATCATAATTTAATACAAGGGTTTCATTTATTACAGTCTGAGGATTAAAATGGGGTCACTTAATGCTATGAAAATGTTGCAAAGTTTTGTTTATTTCACGTTTTAGCTAACAAGTTACAAGGTAACCTTTAGTTGACCCTTAACTGTACATGGCTGTATAAATACCTTAAAGGGTTAGTTCACACAATAATTTACTTATTATTTCATTCATTTTCCTTTGGCTTAGTCCCATTATTTATCTGGGGTCGCCACAGTGGAATGAACCTAGCACTGGAAAACACCCATACACTATGGTCAATTTAATTAATTTAATTCCCCTATAGCGATTGTCTTTGGACTGTGGTGAAAATGATGGCAAAGCTAAGTGTAATCATTGTAATAAACTAAAATGTTGCAAGCAGCATATCGCGACCAACATGAAAGCATTTGCGGTAGGTTAGCAAACATTAAATTAAATGAATGCATCATGTTAGATTCAATGTGTATTCCAAACATACCGACAAGCTAGACCAGCAAACTAATGACCTTACCTTTATCAAACTAATAGTGTTAACAAAAACAGGGAAAAGTCTAATGCTTTGATTACACCAGACGAGGTACACACGGATAAATCGCGCTAGTCACCCGTAAACAGACTCGTAAATATATATAGTTTACTCGCTTCATTCAGGCGTCAAATCCGGCTTCACAATATATGTGGAATCGCATCATGGCCACGCCTTCTGTCTGCCTGGCTACTAGTTCTAGCTTCATTGCTAAATGGTTAACATAAATTTTATGTTTTAATGTGCTTTAGGAAGGCTGAAAAACTGATTCATTTGGAGCTGTGTCTGAGTTCACAAGATCCTTTTAGAAGTGCACCAGCTCTGTCAGTTCATCAACTCCTCCAGAAACTACACCTGGATGATGGAGCAACAGAACAACATCGTCTGTGAATAACAGAGATTAATTCCTGTGGTCGCCGAACCGGACCCCCTCCAGCCAAAGGCTGCGCCTTGAAATTCTGTCCATAAAAATTATGAACAGAATTGGTGACAAGGGGCAGCCCTGCCTGAGTCCAACATACACTGAAACAAGTCTGACTTATTGCCGCAATGCGAACCAGACTCCTACTCTGTTCATACAGGGACAAGACGGCCCTTAACAGAGCACCTATGAACCCATACTCCCTGAGCACCCTCCACAGAATGCCACAAGGGACACAGTCTAATGCCTTCTCCAAGTCCACAAAACACATGTGGACTGGTTGGACATACTCCCATGAACCCTTGAACACCCTGGTGAGGGTATAGAGCAGGTCAAGTGTATTACGGCCTGAACAAAACCGAATTGTTCCTCCTGGATTCTAGGTTCAACCATTGGCCAGATCCTCCTCTCTAGTACCTTGGCATAGACTTTCCCTAGGAGGCTGAGGAGTGTGATCCCCCTATTGTTGGAGCACACCCTCCGGTCCCCCTTCTTAAAAATGGGAACCACCACCCCAGTTGCCCAGTCCAGAGGTACTGTCCCCAACCTCCATGGAAGGTTGCAGAAACGTGTCAGCCACGACAGCCCCACAACATCTAGAGATCTAAGATACACAGGATGAATCTCATCCACCCCAGCTGCTTTTGACACAAATACTGAAATTATGATTTTATGGATTTAATAATGCTACTGTTTTATGGTGTAGTCTAGACAGCTGCAGATACGCGATCAATAAAGCATCATTTTTGTATGACTGTATGAACAATATTTTTACAATGATGTGATTGTTGGGTTTAGGGTTGGGGTATATGTTAATAACATACAATAAATTGGAAATTTAATGAATAATATAAATAATTCTCGTTAACTTCCGGCCGCAGCCAGGGCCGGCGCGTCCATAGAGGCGACGTAGGTGGCCGCCTAGGGCAGCAGTATAGAAAGGGTGGCGTCCGCAACACCCCCCTTACCACCGGCGTCCTCAGTTATGTCCGCGACACCTCCCTCACCACCCGCGTCCTCAGATATATTCGCGCATAGGCGACAGAATAGAGAGGGCAGCGTCAGCGACACCTCCCTCTCTCCCTCAGCACCCGCGCGTCCTCAGTTATATCCGCGCATAGGGCGGCAGAATAGAGAGAGCAGCGTCGGCGACACCTCCGTCCCTCCCTCAGCACCCGCACGTCCTCAGTTATATCCGGGCATAGGGCGGCAGAATAAAGGTCCGCGACACCTCACTTCATTTTCATAACCGGTCACTTTCGGTTTTACATTGGGGTTGAAAGCGGCGTGATCGTCCTCTGCCTAGAGCGGCAGTTCAGCTTGCTCCGGCCCTGGCCGCAGCCATATCTGATCTAGCAACAACCCTGTTTTATGACCAAAACAAAACATATTTATTCATAAACTATTCATTCGGATGTCAGATCAACGTTAAAACAAAACACGTTACAAAAACAGAGCAGCTCAAACCTATCATGTATAGCTGCATCACCCTGGGTTCCAACCCATTATCTCTATATGGAGCTTCAGCTCTACATATGGAGCTTCAGCTCTGGGGTTTTAGTACCTCAATCTGCTTAACTGTTTCTTTGCTGAAGTTTTTCCAGCGCAATACATAAATATGACCACTAGGAGACGAGTTTGGAAACGTTTTGAAGCTGACACATTTGCTTCAACTGTTTCATGAAGCCTCACTTTGCCCACCACTACAGAGAGTTATCTGCAGTGTAATGTTAACAAGGTTTCATGTGTATTCATTGGAATTAAAGCCTTTGCCATTTCATTGGGAGTGCAGTGGATGGTATTTAAATGTTTCTATCGCATCGCTTATCGTGCAGACAGACAAACTGCTTGTCACTGGAATCTTGTTGCATCGTATGTTGTTAGGATACACTGTGAGAAATGCTCAAATGTGTCTGATATCACCCAGTGTGTGACCAGCATTTTATTTTCTTTGCCTGGGAAATGTTAAAAAAGAGCCACTCAAGGGTTGAAATACCACTCCTGCCCGCAAGACAATTATTGTATTTTCCCGCTTGCCATAAAAAAAAAGCCCTCGTACGTGAAATCAATGCGGAGGGACTCAATAACAATCTATCTCTGTTTCTCCAGGCATAACACCGAACCTCTGCGCCCCCAGGCCTTTATCATCGAGGGATCTATGAGAGAAATCTGCACTTTGATGTAACCCGAACAGATCTGTTTGCCATGTATACCCGCTGCGTGATTTTACCCCAACACTCATGCGTGGAGATAATGCGTTGATAAGGATGTCAGTGACGATGATGCTTTTAAAAATGAAAACTCAGGGAATATTTCTGCTTTATTTATGGCTTTCTAGAGGCGAAGGCTTTCCTTATCACTCTTTCAGGGCTGAACTGCACGGGCTGCTACTGAAGGATTCGAGATGTCACTTTGACCTGAGAGGTGTCTTTTATATTTGGTTCCACTCGTATGGCCGGCGGCCCAGGGGATTCTCCCGGTCGCTCATGAGCAGCCATGCCTGCAAGAGGAAGTACTGGAGAGCGTAATGCCAGAGGACAACCGGCCCCATCATAAATAAATAACTGAATTCTATTTTCTTAAAGTTGCGCATTAAAATTTAAAGCGTCGCCCTCAGCAGGAGAACAGGAGACCTTTAAAGGTTTGGGAGATTTACTCCCAAATGAGATATTTTTAAGGAGTTTCACTCCTATAAATTAGGGGTGTTATAGTTATAATTAGTTAATTTGTTCAAAGCAATAACTAAAAATATCAAATGTTTTACATGTAAAAATGCTGATCAAGCTGAATCAAAGGCGGCACGGTGGCTCTGTGGTTAGCACGTCGCCTCAAAGCAAGAAGGTCTCTGGTTTGAGTCCCAGCTGCATCAGTTGGCATTTCTGTATGGAGTTTGCATGTTCTCCTCATGTTGGCATGGGTTTCCTCCGGGTGCTCTGGTTTCCCCCACAAGTCCAAAGATATGCGATATAGGTTAAATCAGGGGTGGTCGATCCTGTTCCTGGAGATCTACCTTCCTGTACAGTTTAGCTCTTACCCTGATCAAACCCACCTGAACCAATGAATTAATACCTGAAATCCACTTGATAATTACAGACAGGCGTGTTTGATAAGGGTTGCAACTGAAATCTGCTGGAAGGTAGATCTCTAGGAACAGGATTGAGCACCCCTGGGTTAACTGAATAAACTAAATTGCCTTAGTGTATGTGTGAATGAGTGTGTATGGGTGTTTCCCAGTGCCAAGTTGCCACTGAAAGGGCATTCGCTGCATAAAAGATATCCTAGATAAGTTGTCGGTTCACCGCTGTGGAGAGCCCTGATGAAATAAGGGTCTCAGCTGAAGGAAAATGAATGAATGAAGCTGAAACAGCACAATTATTAATTTTTTTGGGAGGACAACTTAATTTTTTTATGTTCAGTCTACTTCAATTCATTCCTTTTTCTTCGACTTAGTCCCTGATTTATCACAGTGGAATGAACCGCTAACTACTCATAGGTTTTACATATGTTGGCCTATGTTTTATGCAGTGGATGCCCTTTTAGCCACAACCCAGGACTGGGAAAACAACTTAAATTTATAAAAACAAGTTAGCTAATTTAATCGATTTGTGTTGGGACTAGGTCTTCACATTTTGCTCTTCAAAATTCACAACACACTCTCTATTGGAGACATGTCGGGACTGCAGGCAAGCCAGTCAAGTACCTGTATCCTCTTCCTCCACAGCCAGGACTTTGTCATGTGTGCAGAATGTGGTTTTGTGCCCATTTCTCCAAAGAAAAAAATATATATACCAACGCAATATCACGGCAATTCGTAACTTTTTTGATTTAGTGGCTAATTCGTATGAATTTGTACGATCTAATTCGTACAATTTAGTACGCTTTGCTCATCACCCAATGACGATTGGGGTTAGGTTGCATGCCTCCTTTTTAAATTCGTACATTTTCATACGACTGAACTCATACGACTTCCACTAAACTGACAAAATGTAAAATACGTTTCCTTGTGAGTTCAGGCTGAAAATACTGATTTATCTGACCACAGTTCATGTTTCCACTGTGTGACGGTCCATCCCAGATGCCTCCGAGCCCAGAGAAGTTGACGGAACTTCTGGACACTGTTAACATATGGCTGCATTACATAGAGGTAATTACTTTACTGTTCCAACTTTTTGAAAAATTGAGATGTGTTTTGTTTTTTTGGAAAAAAAAAATCATAATAAATGATTAAAAATAGTGTGCCCACAGTCATATTGGGGTGATATAAACAATAAAAGTCTTATTTTTATTTCCTGAAATTAAAAATAGGATCCAAATCCCTCCTATTTTGAGGCTGACCGCAACTTGACGTAGGAGTGTAGTTTTTCCCCACCCACTGAATTGACACTGATTGACTGCTGCGTAATAACATGTCTCCGAAGTAACGCATAAAACCATATCAACAAGATAGGACAAAGCAACCGGGATTAAAGGATCTGTTTAGCTCTCTGATCATCAATTTTCATGAAATGTGATCAAGAATGAGTTTTACATGGTTAACACCAGTTTAAATCAGTGCATGCTTATAATCAATTACAACGATTTTAACACCTTTCAGCACAGCCACGTCTCAGTACCAATATCCAGCAGTGAATATTAACCTGTTGCCTGTCACATTGGTGTGCAAAAACAGTGCAAAAGTTACACATGTGCGCTGTGTTTGACTGTGTGTGACTCATCCTTGCAGAAAGGCTTGAATTAACTCCACAACAAATACATCAAATAATCAGTGGTTCTTACTGTAGTAATCCTCACAAACGTTACATGAGATCTGCTTCCTTCATGTCTGTGTGATATCCGACTCTCCCTCCTCCATCCCTAAACTCAACCGATAGTGTTTTCAAAATCACTGATTGACCCGACCCCCCACTTCCCTAAACCCAACCCACAATTTAAATAGCAATCCAAAAAAAGAAAAACATTTGCCAGATTTTTACCACGTTTTCAGATTTTACCACATTCTCACTCTGTTATTTATTTGTATATTTAATTTTTTGGATTCAGTTTTTGTCTTACCTGCTTTCTGGAACCATTCTTTTCCAGACATGGTCATCATGGTCAATTCCTCTCTGCGTCTCAAGTCCGGCAATGTACATGGCAAGCTAACTGGACAAACTGGTAACAGCGTGAAAGCCGTCCATATGAAGGTAAGTGGTCAACTGGTAAGTGTGAAAAGTAAGGGCATCATACCACCCGCAGCATTCGATTTAAAGAAAATGCAGCCATATATACTTCTGGCTACATAACTCGCGATCTCCAGAAATGTATATAGGGCTAGGTTTTCAGAATAGGCCTATGTTGACTATACCACGTTGGTCCTCAAAATGACTAGGATTTGGATCTTATTTTAAAGGGAAATAAAAAAGAGACTTGTTGTTTCACTCCAATATGACAGTGGACACACTATATCTACATTTACATTTACATTTAGTCATTTAGCAGACGCTTTTATCCAAAGCGACTTACAAATGAGGACAAGGAAGCAATTTACACAACCAAGAGCAACAATGAATAAGTGCTATAAGCAAGTTTCAGGTCTGTAAAGTCTAAGAAGGGAAGTATTAGTAGTATTAGTATTTTTTTATTTTTATTTTATTTTATTTTATTTTTTTGTACAGTTAGTGTGATATTCAGAGAGGCAATTACAGATTAGGAAGTGTAGTGGAGACTATCTGCACACAGTTCTGTCCAAGCAGCTTCCAAAAGTTTATTTTGCACCATAAGTGTCCTTTAAGATTGGGAAAAACAAAAGCGCAAGCCAGCAAAGGGGTGTCTGGCAGCGTTTGCTCTGTTTACGCAGACAGAACAGTGGCAGGTCACAGTGTGGGTAAATTGCACTGGAGGTGTGAAGGCCTTTGCCATCTGTATAGTGACATGCAAATGCACCTGTTCAAACAGCACCTGGACCGGCCGACTCGCCAGCTCAATGTACGCAATTACAGGAGCTTGCGGTTTCTGCAGTCGTGCTTTGATCCGTCGAAGTTTGCGGCCTGCTGAGCGTCTGAGCACCTGTTAAGTCCATGATTCATCTGTTCCTCAGCTGGGCCGTCTCCACGCAGCGGAGCACGGTGGAAATTAATCCTGAGCGCCATGGAAATGAATCGAGAGCTCAAAAGGAGAGTCTGGACACCGGCGCTCATTGCTCGCGGTCACTGCTTTCAGGATGCTTGCAGACATATTCATGCAGCGCAAAGCAATTTGAAGGTTTTATTCAAAGTTAGAAAAACAAAAATGTGTATTTTTTTGGCATGTAGAGTTGAAATTATTAACCCTCCCTCGAAGACTTTTTTTATTTCTAAAGATAATAGTTTTAATAACTCATTTCTAATAACTGATTTCTTTTATCTTTGCCATAACAAGAGTGCATAATATTTTGCTAGATATTTTTCAAGATACTGGTATTTAAGTGCAATTTAAAGGCTTAACTAGGTTACTTAGGTTAACTAGGCAGGTTAGGGTAATTAGGCAAGTTATTGTATGATGATGGTTTGTTCTGTAGGCAATTGAAAAACAAATATTACACGAGGAGGCTAATAATATTGACCTTAATATGGTTTAAAAGATTTTAAAACTGATTTTATTCTAGTCGAAATAAAAGAAAAAGGACTTTCTCCAGAAGAAAAAATAATATTGGACATACTGTGTGAATTTCGTTTTTGTGGCAGCTATGGAAAAAACAGATAGTGATTGCTCTTAAGAGATACTTACTAGGAGCATGTCTATGGTGCCAATTTGGATTAGTCAATTAACTTAAGTTGCATGTTTTTGGACGGTTAGAGGAAACCGGGGAAACAGAAACGTCAGCTGGCTTGGTAAGGACTAGAACCAGTGACTAGGGTTGGGCTGACAGACGATGCAATCGTGCTTCGCCGATGACCAATAGACAACACAATGCTGAGCCGGCATCGCGATCCATCGCCCCGCCTCCATCGCAAACCCACTCATGAAAAATACACACTCAGGCCCCATTTACCCTAATATGTTTTAGTGTTAAAATGGCATTTTAGAACTATAATGATCCACATCCACACCGTTTTACCTAGCATTTCTGAACAGCCCTCCATCCCCTGAAAAGGCACATCACGTGACCACACACACACACAGACACAGCCACACACAGTGGCTCCCGGAAATCCCGCGTCTCCCTGCAGGTCCTCAAATAAGTCGCGCACCCTTTTTACCCCCGGATCCCTCCTCCCTCTTTAGACAACATCCCCTACCCTACATGATGACGATGCCATCGTCCATTGCTCAATGCCAAATTGGTCGACATCGCCCAATCCTACCAGTGACGTTCGTGCTGTGAGGCAACAGTGCTAACCACTGGGCCGCCCATTTAGGAAAGGAGTAGGGGTAGAAGGGGGGATTCTTCAAAACGAAGATGGTTGTGATATGGAACTTAGGGTATTCATAGTGGCTCAGGATTGGTCTAATTGGTAAATCATACATTGGATAATGCAGGACCAGCTTCAAGCAATCATAAGCACGTGATCCTCTCGAAATTAGTTTATAAATAAACTTTACAAAATGTTTGATTTTAAGAATGTTTAGGGTACATTAGGAGTGTGAACCTACACTGGTCTAATGGTTCGGTTTATTGACGATGCTTTCCACAAACAATTTGATATTTTACTTAGCAATACAATAATTCCTGTATCAAAATGTCTCATTTATAAATATATTTAAATTTATATATTATTTGTGGCGATGCAGTGGCACAGTAGGTAGTGCTGTCGCCTCACAGCAAGAAGGTCGCTGGTTCGAACCTCGACTGGGTCAGTTGGCGTTTCTGTGTGGAGTTTGCATGCTCTCCCTGCGTTCCCATGGGTTTCCTCTGGGTGCTTCGGTTTCCCCCACAGTCCAAAGACATAAAATGTTACCTCACGAACACGCCAGCAGGTCAAAGGGGCCACAGAGAGACACAGGGGGCTAGGTTCTGATGTACCTACTTCCTTGTTAGTGAAAGGCAAACTCACAATCAGCGAGTCACCGTTATCTGCTTTTTAGTAGTAGTTTTTAAGTAGTTGGAGCATTTTAATTGCTTGCGGTCTCCTCCGTCGTCAAAGTAAGCTATTACATTTATTTGATGAATGACGTCAGTTTATAACATCTGGTTATGATTATTACTGAACTGATACTAAACTGATCCTGTTTGCTTTGCAGCTCATCTATAAATTAATTAATTTTGACAACCCTAGGGTTTATTTTGACTCTGCTGAACTCAGGGAACTACCATGTACTTTGCGACTGCTAAGCTGAATGAACATCTTCATTGATATCTTATACATCAGTGGTCACCAATCTCATTCTCGGAGGTCAGGTGCCCTGCAGGGTTTAGCTCCAACTTGCCTCAACACACCTGACTGGGTGTTTTAACTATACCTACTGTAGTAAGACGTTGATTAGCTTGTTCAGATGTTTGATTAGGGATGGAGCTAAAATCTGCAGGAAACCGGTCCTCCAGGAACAAGTTTGGTGATCCCTGTTCTACATCCCCTGCTGAAAAATCCAGCTTAAACCAGCCTTTTAGAGAGGTTTTGGCCACTTCCAGGCTGGTTTCCAGCTATGTCCAGCCTGGTTTTTAGCTGGAAGATGACCAGCTAAAACCAGCTTGACCAGCCTAGCCAGATTGGGAGCCCAGCCAAAACCAGCTATGTCCAGCTTAAATTAGGATGGTCGAGCTGGTTTTAGATGGCTTTAGCTGGTCACTTTCCAGCCTGAGCAGCTAAAACCAGGCTGGAAAAGGTGGAAACTAGCCTGGAAGGGGCCAAAACCCCTCTAAAATCAGGCTGGGTGACCAGTTAAAACCAGCTATGTCCAGCTTAAACTAGGATGGTCAAGCTGGTTTTAGATGGCTTTAGCTGGTCACTTTACAGCCTGACCAGCTAAAACCAGGCTGGAAATAGCTGGAAACCAGCGTGGAAGTGGCCAAAACCTCTCTAAAACCAGGCTGGTTGACCAGCTAAAACCAGCCAACCATCCTAGGCTGGTTTAAGCTGGATTTTTCAGCAGGGTCCTCATAATTTTTCTTACAGTTTGTCATGAAGCTTATCAAAACCGCCACTTGTCAGGGGAATGACAACACAGAAAGCTCTATTTTTTAGTACACAACCAAAGCAGTGAACCACAGTCGACCCAAACTATTTTGAATGAACACCAAGCTACTAAATGCGCCTTTAAAACGTGAAGAGTTTCCCAGTGAAGTAGGATAAATCTGTTTCCCATTAAACTGTTTCCTTTGTCCGAGAATAAAACAGCCAGAGATATGTGAGAGATTGTGCGCAGCCATTAGCATGTGAGAGATGGAAATACGGCTGAAAATAAACATTAGATTTAATGTCTGACTCAAAGAGGCTCAAATTGCTCATGTTCTCCAAAAGCCGTCTGTCTGGAATAAGCTAAAATTTATTGCGTTCGGCTGCTTAATGCGTCTTAGTATGTACGCGTGGCCATTCATGTGTGGATATTGATTTAGCATTAGGAGGAAAATTGGAAATATCGTAATGGCGCTGTGAAATATTGGCTTTCAAGGGCGGCGATGCCACTCTGCCGTCTCAACAGAAGCACTATTGTTGTTATTCTTAATTGATTGCAATAAACCTGCTTGTGAAATTATGGAAAATATCATTCGAGGCTAATATACGAGCTGTAATAATTACATGAGATCAAACAGCAGGCTGGCGCAGTCCATCGCAGCGGTTTCTGAAGCTAAACGAATTTGATTTTCGTCTTAAATTGCATTGCAGATCATCATAATGACATGGACGAAAGAAAATCTTTTATCTTCTCAAGTACTTCCATTTAAAAACCATCTAACGGAACAAATGTTGCATGAAGAGCGCAATCTCTGCTCCAGCAAATGCAAAAATAATCAATAAACATTTGTTTTCCTGAAGTTCATTTATAAAGGCTTCACACTTTTGGATTCGCTTTTCCGTTTTTTGCTGCGGCGGTTTTAAGACATCTATATGTAAATGATCATTGTCTTGATTGGCCAATCCTAATATTTGGATCTATAGAGTGCCTGCTAATGTTTCTAATTAACTCATTTACTGACTGGAAGCTCGCTCTCAACAGATGATCTGAATCTGTTGCACTGATTTGACCATCTGAATCCGTGAATCATTAACTGGAGAATTGCTCTGGCCAGATCACTTGAATCAGTAAATCGCTGAGCGGAGACTTGCTTACCAAATCATTTGAATCAGTGAGTCATGTACTGGAAGTTTGCTCTCAACAAATTTTTTGAATCAGTGAGTCATTTACTGGTTACTTGCTCCGACTAAATCACTTGAATCAGTGAGTCACTGACTGAAAACTCAGTCTCAACAGATGATCTGAATCATTCATTTACCAGTTACTTTGTAAGTCTGAATCATATGAATCAGTGAGTCACTAACTGGATGCTGATCAACAGATGATCTGAATCAATGAGTCATTTACTAGTTACTTGCTTGGAAAGGATCATTTGAATCGGTGAATCAATGACTGGAAGTTCTCTCTCATCAAATGATTTTAATCTGAGTCATTTACTAGTTATTTTATAAAAATGAATCATATGAATCAGTGAGTCACTGACTAGATTGCTCTCAACAGATGGTTTGAATCAGTGAGTCATTTTCAGATAATCAGTGAGTCATTTACTGATTATTTACTCTGAATGGATAGTTTGAATCAGCAAGTTACAGGCTGGAAGCTCGATCGCTCTCAACAGATAGTTTGAATCAGTGAGTCATTTACTGGTTACTCTGACTGAATCATATGAATCAGTGAGTCACTGACTAGAAGCTCACTCTCAACAGATCATTTGAATCAGTGAATCGTTTAGTGGTTACTTGCTCTGACCAGATCATTTGAATCGGTAATTCCCTAACTGGAAGCTCGATCACTCTCAACAGATGATTTGAATCAGTTAGTCATTTACTGATAACTTGCTTTGACTGGATCATTTAAATAGGTAAGTTACTGACTGGAAGCTCACTCTTAACAGATGATTTGAATCAGTGAGTCATTTACTGGTAACTTGCTCTGACTAGATCAGTTGAATCACTGAGTCACTGACTGGAAGCTCGCTCTCAACCAATTTTTTAAATCATGAGTCATTTACAGGTTACTTACTCTGACTAGATCCCTTGAATCACTGAGTCACTGACTAGAAGCTTGCTCTCAACAGATGATCTGAATCAGTGAGTTATTTACTGGTTACTTGCTCTGACTGGATCATTTGAATCACTGAGTCAATGACTGAAAGCTCGCTCTCAGTTCATTTGAATCAGTGAGTTATTTGCTGGTTACTTACTCTGACCAAATCACTTGAATCAGTGAATCATTAATTGAACTATTCAACCTGACAAGAAAGCCTAAATTAGTAATTGTTTAGTTTAAACATGTTGATTCAATCATCTAAATCTGAGACTTGTTTTCACTGGACACAGCATCATGGGAAATGACCCAATTTTTGCTATTACACTAAATATTACACTAAAAAGGGCATATCGGCTAGCTGACGTCATCTATTGTTAAAAATTCATTACAACATTCATGTTTAGAAACACCACAAGCTTACAAGAGGCTAAGGTCTTGATTAGCGGTAGCATACAGTGGCATTTGCGAATCCCACAGGCCACACAGTGACTCAGAGTGTGTTTTGTGTGTGTTTTTTCACCGGTAGCTGAAGGACGTGGCCTCTGTCTTCATCCCTCTGACCCGAGCTCCATCTGCCACCCTGTGCTCACGCCAGTCTGCCAGCGCTCGGCCATTCATCATCCTCCTTGATAACACCCGTCTGCATCCGCGCCTGCTTTCTCAACATGATAACAGCTCATTTATTCACTGATGACTGACAGAGTCACTCTGGACTGGACAAAGAGACTAAATTGTTATTGTTTCATTGACTGCAGGAAGTTTTATGTCTCTGTGGATTATAATTATTAACATTAAGGGGTGTACAAGTTTTTTTTTTGTTATAGATTGATTGTTTTTTATACATGTTGAAATTTTTTCATTTAAATCCTCAAGAAGGTCGCTGGTTCGAGCCTCAGCTGGGTCAGTTGCCATTGCTGTGTGGTGTTTGCATGTTCTCCCCGTGTTGGCGGGGGTTTCCTCCGGGTGCTCCGGTTTGCCCAACAAGTCCAAAGACATGTGCTATAGGGTAATTGAATAAGCTAAATTCTCCGTAGTGTTTGTGGGTGAATGATTGTGTATAGGTGTCTCCCAGTACTTGAGTTGTGGCTGGAAAGCCATTCGCTACATAAAGCAAATGCTGGATAAGTTGGCGGTTCATTCCGCTGTGGAAACCCATGATTATTTGAGGGACTAAGCCTTAAAGAAAATGAAAAACAACAATCATAAATGAGAGAAATATGTACTTGACCTTTATTTGCTATTGCAGAAAACAAAAACGCAATACGTTTCTTATAATTTGTAACAAAATTAATAAAAGTGCCATTTTGCACTAATAAATGTATGATGATGATGATATTACTATTATTATTTTTTTGAAACAATATGAAAATTATATGACATTTCTTGCACTCAATATGGTATTTATCATTACATTTTAAACTTATTGTGTAGATATTTTAAAATTGTCCCAGTCCTAATTTTTAAAAACACAACCCCAAATCAGAAAAAGTTGGTACAGTCTATTTCTAAATTTACCTTTACTTTAAACATTATTTAATGTGTTCCTCGTGAACACACATTCCAATTTTGGTTTGGCAACACATTAAAAAAAAAAGTGTGACAAGACATTTAGGGACTGAAGACACCAAGTGATAAAGTGTTTCAGGTGTAATTTTGCCCCATTCTTCCTGCAAACAAGTCTTAAGGTGGGCCAGGCCTTGATTGGCTAATAGGGAGGACCGGGTGAATTCCTGGTGGGCCGGTCCGTTTTTTGGCCGCGAGGGCTGGTGTCCCTAGCTCCAGAATCTGTTGCTCTCAGCAGTCACACTTTTTAAATTAATTATTTTTTTTTACTTGACCACAGTCTTCTTATTGATTATTTTACCGCAGCTCTGCTCTTTTTATCTATTTTCTCACAGCCTGGTTAATGATGATATAACTCAGACGAGCCACCTTTTAATGCATAGCTGTTGTGGTCCAGTGGGTAGCACGTAAGGTTACGACACTGCGGACCTGGGTTAGATCCTCGTCTGAGTAGTTTTTTTTTTTCATTTTTATTGTTAAGAAATAATACTGTTAGGGTTGTTGAACATTTGAAGTTCTAAAGCAGCTGTTTTCTCAAAAAAAGACGTGATAGTGTAATTAGAAACTGAATTGGAAATGAACTGAGGTGGGCCGGTCTGAGGCTTGAAACTCCAGGGCTGAAAAGGAGTCCCACTCCGGCCCTGAGGTGGGCAACAGTAAGGGTGTCACCGACTCGGTCCCAGTCATTCCCCTCGCTGGCCAGCAGAGGCCATCATCACCAGACTATCTGCTTGTTAAGTGTGACGTCATGCGAAGCGGCTTCCGGGTCCAAGCGCTCAATTCAACTGAATGGGGAGACTCATGAAATGGTAATAATAAACGTTTACAAAGCGATTTAATACTTTCGAAAATCACGATCGCAGTTTATATGTCCATGCCTAATATCCGATGGCCAGAAAGTGATACATTTTTTTTTTAATTGTTAAATTTTTGGTATTTGTTATGCAGCAAGCCCAGAGATGGTTGTGTACACTATGATTTTATTTAAAATTAACTTTAATGTGTGATAGGAATAAAACGTGATCATAAACGAAGGATTTCTCCACTCAACTGAATGGCGGCTTGGACCCGGAAACAGTATTACATACGTCACAAACACGTCACCACTTAACAAGCGGATTGAACATTACATCATCCACACCCATTCAGGACACTGATTACACCACACCTGAGACTCGTTTCCTTATCACAAACACACACACATATAAGCAGCTCACTCACACTTCATTGAGAAGTCTTGTTCTGCCTTGCTGACTTTTCTGAGCATTATTCATCCTTGCCTGATCTCCTGTTGCCAACCCGGATTGTTCCTCGACCTTGTCTTGCCTGCCGCCTGCCTTGAACCTGGAACTGTATTACCGATCTTGATCCACGCTGCCTGCCTCTGACCCAAGCCTGTTACACTGACTTACGAACGCCAGCTGCCAGCCTATCAACCTTATAAGCCTGTGATTCATGTGAGTTCATGCACTAGTGCACACTGTGTGTTTGTTATTAAACTGTGTTTAATAAATGTACTGCAAATGGATCCCTCTGTGTCAGACCCTGCGTTACAACGGGGGCTTCGTTGTTGCATTTTGCGATTTTTTTTTTTTTTTTTTTTTTTTTTTTTCTTCAAAATGCGCAACGCATTTTCTATTGGAGACAGGTCGGGACTGCAGGCAGGCCAGTCGAGTAATGCATGGGCGTCTCTAGAAAAGAAGGTAGCATATTGTGCTGCAAAAGCTCTGTACTTTTCAGCATTTGTTGCATCACAGAAGTGCAAGTTACCTTTGATGATAGTGGTAAAGTTGGTTTTATATTCACACATTTGTTCATTTGAAAGTCTCTATATTGTTTATCGTGTTACTTTAAATATTCGATTGGAATTAGCATGCAAGTATGACTTGAAAACAACAATAACACTGTTTATTTGAATGTGAACAATGTTGTACTTTGATAGTCATTGGCTGCTAATTTGATTTCGCTATTTAGAGCTTGCAAATAATACTTCCATGAAGTTATATTATTAAGGGAAAAGTCCAAATTTGCAAATATAAAACCAACTTTACCTCTATCCTTTTGATGAGGGCACTGACACAACCCCATACCATGAAAGACCCTGGATTCTGGACTTGCTGGTAACAGTCTGCATGATCCTAGTATGTGGTTCAAATGATACGTAAATTTAGTGCATGATGTATATTAAACAGTTATTTTAAATGAAAAAACTCAAGATCATCGTTCTCTTTGGCTGTTGGATCCGACACTTGCATCATTCTCGTCACTCCTGCAGCTGCTGCTTGGAAGAAGCGCTGCGCCTCCCTCATATCTGTAGTAAGATGTCCAGCTGAACTAAATTGATTTTACTTATATAAAAGGCCATGTAACACGGCTATAGGGCTAAGCCTGTGTATTGCACACTTATAACTTCCTGGCAAGGCTACACCTTAAAAATATGTTAACAGTTTCCATATGTGTTTGCTGTTTATTTATGGTTGTGGATTACATTATGGGACCTTAATCTCTGCTCTGTGGACTTTTGAAATAATATAAGGTTTAAGAAATAATATAGGCTATAGATAGATGAATCTGTAAAATAGCGGAAAATGCACTGACAGTTTATTACAAAGTTTTTGCAGCATAATATACAACACCAGTCCAGACAATATAAATGAATAAATACATAAATAATAATAAAAATAAAAACATGAATCACAAAATATGGAAAACTGTTAATTTACAGATAATTTTTACTGTGTACTCGACATTAATCCAGCGAAAGTCTCGAAAGGAAGGCTTGTTGCGTGGGAGAAAATGTGTGTGTGTGTGTGTTCCAATGAACTCTTATTCTGGCCCTGCTAACAACTATAAAAATAAACACTAAATAAAAAACACTATAATAATAATAAAAATAATAATGAAATAATAAATTGTAATGATAAATGTCTTATAATACTAATATATATATATGAATTTAACTGCTGGACTGCTCCATGACTAGGGGTGGTGGACAAATTTGTGCAGATGTAATAATATTATTTTATAATACTTATTACGTAACATTACATTATTTAAATTATTTATTTTATATTAATTAATATTTAATTGTTAATTTTATTTGACTCTGACCATACAAAATATGACAGATAAACAACGTTATATATAGTTAATAGGTGTTTATTGGGGGCCCCCAGATATCCTGATAAAAAATCAGTTATTAGAAATTCATTCATTCTTTTTCGTTCAGCTTAGTCTCTATTTTAGAGGTTGCCACAGCGGAATGAACCACCATATTATAAGTGAGTTATTAAAACCATTATATTTAGAAATGTGTTTGAAAAAAATCTCTCCGTTAAAAAGAACTTGGGGGGGGGGGGGGGGGTATAGTAGGGGCTTATAATTAAGGAGGGCTAGTGCAAAGTCTGTATGGTGGGCTACTTTCCAAGGAAAGAAACTGGTTCTTTAGTTTATGAACCTGCGTGCATGCCCTCAGCTGGGGGGGTTCAGCCACTGTTTATGTCCCTCATCATCGTCATCATCATAGTCGTCATCACCGGACTGCTCTGCTCCTGTGACCGCCGGGACTCAGCTTTTCCTCCGGCCGCCTCTCCTGTCTCCTCTTGTCTTCATTCAAGGCCGCTTTCATAAGCAGGATCAAATTCATCTGTTCTTTAAAAAAGAAAGCGCTTCCCAGCAGCATCAAAGCACCGTTCACAGCTCAACCTAAGCGCCACCCGACTCGCTGAGGCCAAATCCTGCACATAGAGACCAGTCTCTGGTTCTCCAGCGAGGAGCAGTAGCGCCTCTTTCCGGCGGCCGAGAGCAGCGCCCCAGCGGCGGCCACAGACGCGCTGATGAATGCGGTGTCAGGACGGGTTTCTCGGCAGCTCCGTCATTTTCACGAGGCATCAGGATACCGGGAATGCTCCTGCCGGTGGTTCCTGAAGGCATTTTGATTTGTTTGTTTTTCTGAAAAGCACCTGAAGCAGTGTTGTTTTTCAGCAACAGATGGAGAGATATTGCGACACGACCTCGAGGCGACCGGGAAAATCGGTAGCTGTGGATTATACATTGTAAAACTACAGTTTGAGTTTCTGCAGAGAAATATGAAATAAGAGAGAGAGAGAGAGAGAGAGAGAGAGAGAGAGAGAGAGAGAGACTTGGCCTACTGTAAATGTGTGAAACTCAAGGCACGCAGCTAACGAAAACTATATGGTTTACTACAAATAACAGAAGTATATTACTGTGATTATGACAGTTCACTATGGATATATTATAGATATAGTATAATGATATGCCCTGCAGAAGCATTTATTAAAAAAGGATATTAGAAAATACAAATATTTAGCTACAGTATCATACATCAGAATTTACTATAAATTACTACATCATTGTCTTAAATAAATGAATTACCACAGTAAACACACATTTTATCCATAGTTTAATCGTGGTTATTCTAGTAAATTTTCCATCTTGAGTCCTATTTTTTTCTGCAGTAAATCAACTTTATTGTCAATATGTTTTACATTTCATTACATTTTGTAGCTGAACAAGACAAAGCGTTGACCTACATTCACTCATGCGGGTTTGTTGGCGTGTAGAGTTTGCATGTTCTTCTCCCCATGTTGGTGTGGGTTTCTTCCGGGTGCTCTGGTTTCCCCCACAGTCCAAACATGTACTGTAGGGGAATTGGGTAGGCTAAATTGTCCGTCGTGTATGTGTGTGAATGAGTGTGTATGGATGTTTTCCAGTGATGGGTTGCAGCTTGAAGGGCATATGCTGGATAAGTTGGTGGTTCATTCCACTTTGGTGACCCCAGATTAATAAAGACTATGTTACAAATACAGTTACGGATATAGATATGGTTTATTGTAAATTTGTCGTTATAACACATTTTTGGCATTGTTTCTAATGTTTTATTTTAATGTGATTTTTTTTGGGGGGGGTGGGGGGGTTTGGTTTTAATGTAAATTTGTCTTTTTACTTGTTGGACTCCAGGAAGAATAGCTACATACACTACCTGACAAAAGTCTTGTGGTGGATCCTATTTTAAATAGCAACAAATAAAAACGACTTCTAGTTGATCATTTGGAAAAGTGTCACAAGGTGGATTTTTCTGATGAATCATCTGTTGAACTGCATCCCAATCATCACAAATACTGCAGAAGACTTACTGGAACCTTCATAGAGCCAAGATTCTCGCAAAAAATCCGTCAAGTTTGGAGAAGGAAAAATCATGGTTTGGGGTTATATTCAGTATGGGGCATGCACAGGGGCAACCTCTGTGTAAACTCTGACCACAACACTATGATTTTGCTCAGATATAATGAATTTAAATGCAATTACGTAAATTTACAATAATTAAATAAATAAATAAAATGCAGCCAATAAAATTATCTGGCTGCCCCTCGGGGATGAACCGCTGACGCCTTTAACCACAGCAGATAAGCTGACTTTACCACAACAATTTCATGTTCGTGGTACATTCTTAGAAAAAATTAAGTTATGTTTTTATAGCATAATTTGTTTAGTAATGTTTAATGACGAGAGATGAAACATGACTTTAGGTTCACAAGATTGTACACTTTTTATTGAGGAAAGGAAAAATTGTTTAATTCAATGGAAAACCACAAATCTAAAGAAAATAAATAAACAAACCTTCATTTTTTTGCTGGTTGACTTAAAAGGGTCAAAATTCTCGACTATTCTGTGGATGTGTTTTGCAAAAAAGTACATCAATAGAAGAAGCTGTATTGATATTGTGGCTTAAAGAGGAATATGGATAAATGATTTTATTAGGGTCTGTATTGACCTTATTCTAAAATGCGGAAGTGCGCCTGTTTTCGCGATTGTCTTAGAACTTCCGATTCAGTCGCCTATAGGAGAAATGACTAGGAATAATAAACGGCAGAAAATGGCCAAACTACTTGCTCAACAAACAAATGTTTGCATGACTACACAGACCAAGTAGCATAATATAATAAGAAAATATTAAATTGCAACATCAAGCAGCGTAACGAGCAGTTGTTAACGTCAAAAAATGAATGGAAGTGAATGTGACCGGAAGTCGCGAGACAAAAAGATTCAAATGGCAGCGCCCGCTCGTCAGCTAAGAATAAGGTGAATAGTGAGTGTGTGTATATAGTATGGCCTTTTAATCAGTTTGTTCAATCGTCTGTTTCATTAATTCATTCATTTTAGACATGGCATATACTGTAAACCCAAGGCAATCTCAGGGCAATTCGTAACTTTTTGATTTAGTGGCTAATTCGTATGTATTCATACGATCTAGTTTGTACAATTTAGTGCGATTGGCTCATCAACCAATGATGATTGGGGTTAGGGGTGGGGTTGGGTTCCACGCCTCCTTTTTAAGATCGTACATTTTCGTACGACTGAATTCGTCTGAATTAGCCACTAAACTAACAAAACGTAAAATATTTACGTTTCCTCGTGAGATCAGGCTGGCACACCATAGAAGTGTGTGCAAAAATAACTGACCTGAAAAATGTTTTTAAACATAACATTGATTTTTATTTGGTTTTCAGATATACTTTAAGCGTAATTTATTAAATTTATCAAACCATATTATTTCATTCACCAGAAACAAAAATATAACATTACACTGCATTCATTCTCTTTTTGTGTGTGCCACCCTAAGATTTGGTGTTGCCTCATCTGGCCACCCCTAAGAATATTTTCTGGGGGTGCCAATGGGCATGCGAGAGATCTGCTGGGTGGATGGCAACATCAACAGCCTGAAGTATCACGACATTTGTCCTGCCCATTACATTACAAACTACAAGAGAGGGCAAGTTCTCCAGCAGGATAGCGCTCCTGCTCATACTTCAGCCTCCACATCAAAGCTCCTGAAAGCAAAGAATGTCAAGGTGCTCCAGGATTGGCCAGCCCAGTCACCAGATATAAACATTATTGAGCCTGTCTGGGGTAAGATGAACGAGGTGGCTTTAAAGATGAACCCAAAGAATCCTAATGAACTCTGGGAGTCCTGCAAGAACGCTTTCTTTGTCATTCCAGATGACTTTAATCAGTGATTTGAGTCATTGCAGAGATGTATGGATGCAGTCCTCCAAGATCATGATGATGTCAGACACAATATCCATTCTGTTTCCACTGCAGCATGACTTTATATTCTATACTGGACATTATTTCTGTTCAGTGACCAGACTTTTAAGCAAAGTCAGACCTTACTGTCCTAATTAAATCAGTAATAATCAAGGCATGGTCATATGTTATTTCGGTAATATAAGCGTAATGTAGAGGCCTTTGCTTTTGATATAAGCCACTTCTGACACCAAATGATCAACTACAAGTCCAGTTATTATGTACTGTTCCTAATACTTGAATAGGCGACAAGACTTTTTATAATTATATGCTGAATTAAACATAAGATTCATCCACAGGAAATCAAGGATATAGTATTTTCTATTTAAATGCACTTCAATAATCAGTGATCTTCTTTGTTTTAATGAAAGGGACTTGTGTTTTACCACATCTGATGTCTGATAAATATCACTCATCTGCTAATATTATGCTGGTTAGTTTGATCCGCGCTCTGTCTGAAGATCAGATTCAGCTCGTCTCTTATTGCCTGTGAAGTGGAAAGCAATAAAGTCGCTCATCATCTCCTACAGTCATAATCCAGCCATAAAAGAAACATAAAAGAGAAAAATCACTCCTGAAGGCCCCAATCTAGAGCCGCGCCGACCCACTGCTTCTGCTCAAGACAAACAACACATCCTGATCATTAACATGCAGACGTGGGTTTAATTCATATACAGGCTGATATTTATTTATAGACCCCACTTTTTAATGTATGCTTATTTCTGTAGGATGCTTCACAATAATGTACTAGTGCATATGCATTAGAGTGGTCAGAACCAAAGCCAAAACCAGAACTAATCTAATGTAGGATTAAAGTCTAATGCAGTTAAAAGTTTATCATTGTTTTATCTTATTAAGTTGTTTGAATTTAAATGTAGTATATTTCGATTCCTAAAGATGTTAGGTGACCAAACTCTTGTTTTAAAGTATACTCACCGGCCACTTTATTAGGTACACCTGTCCGACTGCTCGGTAATGCAGATTTCTAATCACCCAATCAGATGGCACTGGCAGCAACTCAATGCATTTAGGCATGTAGGCCTGGTCAAGACGATCTGCTGCAGTTCAAACTGAGCATCAGAATGGGGAAGAAAAGAGACTTTGAATGTGGCATGGCTGTTAGTGGCATATGCGCAGGTCTGAGTATTTCAGTGCTGATCTACTGGGATTTTCATGCACAACCATCTCTAGGGTTTAAAGAATGGTCCAAATAAGGGGAAATATCCAGTGAGTGGCAGTTCTGTAGGCGCAAATGCCTTGTTGATGCAAGAGGTCAGAGGAGAATGGCCAGACTGGTTCAAGCTGATAGAAAGGCAACAGTAACTCTAATAAGCACTCGATACAACCGAGGTCTGCAGAAGAGCATCTCTGAACACACAACACCTCCAGCCTTGAGGCAGATGGGCTACAGCAGCAGAAGACTACGCAGGGTGCCACCGCAGATAGCATACGAATATGGGCCACTTCCCTAGTAGCAAAGAATTCTGGCCCAGTTTTGGCAAAAAGCTGGCACAGCAGGCATTCATCCGGCACTGGCATACAGCATGTGGGCCAAACATGGCCCGGGTTTGGCAGAGGTGGCACCGTTTTAAGGCGGCACACAAGATTTGGGCCAGATGAAAAACGTAGTATTTGGCCCAGATTTAAAAATTTTATAAGTGGGCCATGTGAGTTTGGCCCGTCTTGACCCACATTTAAAATACACTAAAATCATTTTTGAGTAAAGAAAAAAATTTCTACCAATCAGGTCACTTTGAGAAAAAGCGTGCCCATAGTGTGCCTAAAGCGCATCACTCCATGGGTTTATCAATTTCATTGCAATCGTGACACACCAACCTATCTGGCCCAGTTCAGGCCCAGTTATGAGTTATTAACGTGGCTGAGACTTGGCCCAGATATGGTCTGTGTTTGGCCCTTGTCTGGAAGCCAGATTTGGTCCAGTCATGTACTGTAATTCACTGCGGCATGTGGGCCAAGCAAAACCTGATTGTGTGGGCCAGAGCTGGGCCAGAGAAATTTTGCTATGTGGGTTTAAGCAGTTATGCGGCCCTGGTGGTGTTCCTTCGGCCCAGACAAAATGAATGTGAGCCTAAAGTGGCCCACATGTACAATGGCAAAGGGGGTAAGTGCAAATGTGGTCCAGTTTTCTTAAGAGAAATGTGGGCCACTTTTGGGAAATTTTTGGTAAAGTAAGCTCTGGCTATTGCGGTTGTAAGCCTAGTGTGGCCCAGAGAAGATATGGCAAATGTGGCCCAGTTATTTTAAAACATATGTGGGCCACTTTTGGCAAATATCCGGCACAGTGAGCTCTGGCTAATGTGGATTTGAGCCTATAGTGGCCCAGATATGATATGGCAAATGTGGCCTTTGGATTTTGCCCTGTCCTGCTCTGTTCGCAGCTGGTCCCTTGTGAGAAGTCGACCCACCAACTCTGAACTGAGGTCATGCATGTCTTTGCTTAGTGAGGTCCTTAATGCTTTCAACTCCTTCAGGCTGAAATCCTTCAGGTCATTTCGCTCGTAGTGCTTCCTTTCTCCGACAGCCTCACTGGGAGGTATAGTCTGTTTTTGCTCCAATCTCAATTTATGTCTGAGTACACTCAGTGCGGCTCTGACATCATTCTTAAACCCTCTTGAATGGTGACTCTTCGCTCATTCTCCACCCTTCACGCTCTCAACCAATAACAAAACGTCACCAAATTCCGTAGGTTTTTGCTGTCTGCGTTGAGTTTTAGTTATAATCTTTGGTTTTTAAGTAACAAATGTGTGAAATTATTAGTTTAGTTTAGTTTAGTTTTTTTTATATAGCACATTTTTTACAACACAACGTTGCCCAAAGTGCTGAACAATCAATACTAAACATGAAATCTACATCACATAAATAACAATTAAAACATAAGGCAAATCCCTCAACATTAAAAAGGCTCAAATACTAAGGAACAAAGATGGTGTTTCAAACGCTTTTTAAAAACAGGTAGAGTTGGAGCATGTCTGATGTGGGGCGGAAGCCCGTTCCAGAGTTTTGGGGCGACAACAGCAAAAGCCCGATACCCACTTCGCTTACACCGGGACCTTGGTACAGATAGAATAAATTCATCAGAAGACCTCAGTGACCTACCAGGATTGTATACGTGTAGCAGGTCTGATAAGTATGATGGTGCCAGATTGTTTAAGGATTTAAAAACAAAGATTAATAGTTTAAAATCAATTCTTGACCTAACAGGCAGCCAGCCCAGAGAGGAAAGAACTGGGGATATGTGCTCAAACTTGCGAGTCCCTGTCAGAAGTCTCGCAGCTGGATTTTGTACTAATTGCAATCTGTTTAGGGCATTTTGACTAATACCCACATACAGAGAATTGCAATAGTCAAGTCTTCCCAAAATAATCATGTAAATAAAATAATAAGCATGGATCACATTCTCAAGGTCATTAAAAGAGAGAAACGACTTTACTTTTGCCACAAGTCGTAAATGGAAAAAACTGGATTTAACAACTGTATTTACTTGTTTGTTAAATTTCAGGTCACTGTCGAATTGAAATCCTAGGTTTCTAACAACAGGTTTTTGATAAGTGGAAAGCTCACCAAAACCTGATAAATGCAGAGGGTTAGGATCGCCAAACCAGACCAGCTCAGTTTTTTCTTCATTGAAATTTAAAAAATTTGACGAAAGCCAGCTCTTAACCTCGACTAGACATCTCATAAAGAAGTCAAGCCCCTTTTTATCCCTACTTTTAAAAGGGACATAAATCTGAGTGTCGTCAGCATAAAAATGAAAAGCCACCCCATATTTACGAAAGATAGATCCTAAAGGTAAAATATATAAAGAAAATAAAATTAATCCTACACAACCTTCTAAATGTCTTAGTTTAGCGTTAGGAGCTGAAAAGAGAAACAGAATCATCTTCATGGATGGAAAGGAGAGAAAAGGATAAACAAAGACTAGAGGAGGGCGCGTAACGGGCCCGCAGGAAAACAAAAACCAAAGCAAAAGCTAGTGCCCTCAAGAGTCCACATGAGGGCACTGCAGCAGGTGCGACAGTTTGAATCCCGCCCACTTGGCGTTTCTGTGTGGAGTTTGCATGTTCTCCTTGTGTTGGTTTCCCTAGGGTGTGCCGGTTTCCCCCACAGTCCAAAGACATGCGCTGTAGGTGAACTGGGTTGCAGCTGAAAGGGCATCCGCTGCGTAAAACATATGCTGGAATAGTTGGTGGTTCATTTCACTGTGGTGACCCCTGATAAATAAAGGGAGCAAGCCGAACGAAAACGAATAATGGTTGTTTAGAAATGTGTTGAGTCGTATCATACAGTAATATATATTATAAATGCATACAATCAAACGGAAGAAAAAGGGACTTTCTCTCTAGACTTGAATTATTTTGTGTTTATACTTTGCAGTCAATTATGATTTGAGCTATTATTGTGTACTTCTTCGAATTCTTTCTAAGATAGGATTTGCCAATTTGGAGGAAAGATTTGTCATAATATCCGTCCTATCATTCCAATAAAATATCTAAATATGGCAAGCATTGAGCTGAGCTGATCATTTATCACTTCTAAAGCAGCTTGGCATTGATATATTTTATGTTGAAATAGATATTAAGCTTGAACAGATGAAGAATAATGAGCAGAGCAAACAAATAAAGTACGTTTACCTGAAAAGTACTAACACATTCTCCCTTTTACATAATCAAAGAGCTAAAAATGATAATGTCGAGTTTTATAATTATATATATATATTATATAATATTATTATTATAATATTAATAATAATAAACTAAGATATTTGGTGATTACTGTATATTTGAAGCAAGCTGGTGAAATTTAAACCACACAGATACTTTAAAATCTCCAGTATAACGGGGAGCACTTACACTTTATCACAAAACAATATTAATATAAAAGTTATACTCATTTAAATCTTTACAATTATAAACAAACAGATACTTCCTGATGGATAAAAGGAGTTAAAACAGATGTTAATTTTTACTGGCATTTATTATATTAATATATTTTAACACCTGCTATCATATCACACTACTTCAGTTTTTATTTACTCACATGCTGTATATGACTTTATAAACACAAAGTATACTTCCTATGCCTTTAGAAATAAGTAGGTTTATATTATATTAAGGGACCTCTGATGTCCAGATTAAAACTCATTATAGAAATATATTTCACAAATGACAATAGTAGTGATAAAAAATAAAGTATATGTCCTAATATTTCATAAATAAATAGTAAATAAAACTATTGTATTTTTAAATCAAACTATATAGTATTGTGTAGTACAGTATTTACAGTGCAATACTTTGCTAATGAATGCTTCAACATATAATATTAACTATAGTGCGATTTATTGTTTTTATTAGTATAGTTGTAATATTAGCAACTGTTGAATTACCACAATATGTTTAGTAGCTTTACTACACCGTGATTCTTAAAACACTACATTTTTATTGTAAACTACTACAGTAATTTTCCATTTAGGCTGTTAACAACGAATAAATCAAACAAGTAGTGAAATTATGAAGCATTTATGCTGTTACCGCCTTAAATTTATTCGTTCTTTCATTCATAATTTTTGTTCCTTCTCTCATTAGGTGCTTTGTTCATTCATTCGTTCCTTCATTCGTTCCTTAGTTGTATAAAGTGTGTGTATTTGTATAGAATGTATCATGTGTGAATATGTAAAGAGCATGTATATGTATAGTGTATCGTGTGTGTAAACGATAAAGTGTATTGTGTGCATATGTTTGGAGTGTATATGCATAGTGTGTCTGGATTCATCAACTTCCAGTAGCTCAGTGGGTAAATAATTCAACTCACACCGGAGACCCAGCTTCTATCCCAGATGCTGACATGAGTGTTTGCATATGTTTGGAGTGTATCATGTGCAGTATCTGTACTTTTACTCCTCTATTTTCCTTCAACCTGCAGTCACTATTTTTTTCTCGTCTATGGGGATTACAAAAATCAGTCCTGTATTAGTGTGTATATGTATGGAGTGTATATGTATAGTGTGTCTCGATACATCAACTTCCAGTAGTTCAGTAGGCAAATGATTCACCTCTTACACCAGAGACCCGGGTTCTATGCTGTATGCTGACAAATTGTGTCAATATGTATGGAATGTATCATGTGCTTATATATATGGAGTGTAACATGTGCGTATGTATAGAGTATGCACATGTATAAAGTGTATCCTGTGTGTAAATGTATAGTGTGTTGTGTGAATATGTCTAAAATGTATTTTGTGTATGTATAGAATGTATTGTGTGTCTATATGGATGGAATGTACCGTGTGTGTGTGTATGTGTGTGTGTGTGTGTGTATATATATATATATATATATATATATATATATATATATATATATATATATATATATATATATATATATACACGGAGTGTATCGTGTGTGTGTATGTATAAAGTGTATTACGTGTGAGCATATGTATATAATGTATCGTGTTTGTGTATATGTATAAAGTGTATCGTGTGTGTGTGTATGTATAGAATGAATCATGTGTGCATGAGTTTGGAGTGTATACGTATAAAGTGTATCATGTGTGTATATGTATAAAGCATGTATATGTATAAAATGTATCATGTGTAAACAATAAAGTGTATTGTGTGCAAATGTAAATGTATATCAGGGGTGTCAAACTCAATTCCTGGAGGGCCGAAGCCCTGCACAGTTTAGTTCCAACCCTGCTCCAACACACTTACCTGTAGGTTTTCAAACAAGCCTGAAGGACTAAATTAGTTTGATCAGGTGTGTTTAATTATGGTTGGAACTAAACTGTGCAGAGCTGCGGCCCTTTTGGCTGTTTGACACCTGTGACGTATATAGTGTATTGTGTGCATATGCATGGAGTGTATATGTATAGTGTGTCTAGATTCAACAACTTCCAGTAGCTCAGTGAGTAAGTGGTTCGCCTTTCACATCAGTGACCAGGGTTCTATCCCAGACGCTGACAAGAGTGTATCATATGCAGTATCTGTACTTTTACTCCACTACTTTCCTTCAACCTGCAGTCACTACTTTATTTCTTTCTTGTCTTTGGGGATTACAAAAATCAGTCCTGTTTTAGTGTGTGTATGTATGGAGTGTATATGTATAGTGTGTCTCGATACATTAACTTCCAGTATATGTGTGTATTTGTATAAAGTGTATCACGTGTGTGTGTATATGTATAGAATGTATCATGTGTATGTATGGCGTCTATAGGACATGTATACGTATCATGTGTGTAAATGTATAGAGTGTGTTTATGGATAAAGTGTATCATGTGTGTATAAGTATGAAATGTATATGTATTATAGTATATACATGCTACATATATGGTGTGTCTGGATTCATCAACTTCCAGTAGCTCAGTATGAATATATGTATCGTGTGAATATTTATAGTATCACGTGTATACATATACGTGTATATAAGTATCATGTGTGTGCATATGTATAGAATATATCGTGTGTGTGTATGTGTATAAAGTGTATCATGTGTGTGTGTGTGCATGTATATAATGTATCATGTGTGCATGAGTTTGGAGTGTATATGTATAAAGTGAATCATGTGACTATATGTATAAAGCATGTATATGTATAAAGTGTATCATGTGACTATATGTATAGAGCATGTATATGTATAAAGTGTGTCGTGTGTAAACGATAAAGTGTATTGTATGCATATGTATATGTATATAGTGTATTGTGTGCATAAGTATGGAGTGTATATGCATGGTGTGGTTGGATTACTCAACTTCCAGTAGCTCAGTGAGTAAGTGATTCGACTGTCGCACCAGAGACCCGGGTTCTATCCCAGACGCTGACAAGAGTGTACCATCTATAGAATGTATCGTGTGTGTCTATGTGTAAAGTGTATCATGTGTGCATATGTATAAAACATGTATAATGTCTATCATGTGTGTATATGTATAAAGCATGTAATGTATAACGTGTTTCATGTGTGCATATATATAGAATGCATAATGTCTGAATATGTATATGTATATGTGTAAATGATTAAGTGTATATGCATAGTGTGTCTGGATTCATTAACTTAAAATGTGTGTATGTATCATGTCTGTATATTTATGGAGTGTATATGTATGGATTGTATAGTGTATATGTATGGATTGTATCGTGTATATGTATGGAGTGTATCATATATGGAGTATGTATATCAATAAAGTGTATCGTGTGTATGTATGAATCGTATCATGTGTGTATGTATAAACTATATCATAAATGGTATGTATAAAGTGTGTTGTGTTTGTATAGAATGTAACATGTGTGCATGTGCACATATGATGTACTGCACACGATACACTACATACTTATGCACACATCATACAATCTAAACATACACACATTCTATACACACACACGATGCCCTCCATAAATGTGCGCACATGATACACCATACATATACACATCATACATATGCACACAAGATTGTATGGAGTGTATCATGTGTGCATATGTATAAAATGTTTCGTGTGTGTGTGTGTATATGTATAAAGTGTATTACGTGTGTGCATATGTATAGAATTTTTGTGTGTATATGTATAAAGTGTATCATGTGTGTGTGTATATATGTATAGAATGTATCATGTGTATGTATGGCGTCTATAGGACATGTATGCGTATCATGTGTGTAAATGTATGGGGTTTATCGTGTGTGTATGTATAGAATGAATCATGTGTGGATATGTATAGAATGTATCATGTGTGCATATGTATAGAATGTGTCATATGTGTGTATCTGTATAAAGCATGTATATGTATAAAGTGTTTCATGTGTTCATATGTATAGAATGTATAAAGTGTGTGTATTTGTATAGATGGCATAATGTCTGAATATGTATAAAGCATGTATATGTAATCCAACTACACTATGCATATACACTCCATACATATGCACACAATACACTATTTACATATGCACACAATACAATTTATCGTTTACACACGACACACTTTATACATATACATATACACACGATACAATCTATACATACACACACAATACACTTTATACATATACACACACACACACGATACATTCTATACATATGCACACGATACACTCTTGTGTGCATATGTATGATGTATCATGTGCGCACATTTATAGAGGGCATCGTGTGTGTGTATAGAATGTGTGTATGTTTAGATTGTATCATATGTGCATAAGTAAGTAGTGTATCATGTGTATGCAGTATATCATATGCACACATTACATTCTACACACACGGAACACACTTTATACATTCCATACATGATATACTTTATACATACACGCATGATACGATCCATACATATACACTTTATTGATATACATACTCCATATATGATACAATCCATACATATACATGATACATTTTATACATACACACACATATATATATGTATATACACGCACTTTAAGTTAATGAATCCAGACACACTATGTATATACACTTAATCATTTACACACATGATACAGTTTATACATATACATGTTCTATACATATTCAGACATCATGCATTCTATACAAATACACAAACTTTATACATTCTATACATATGCACACATGAAACACTTTATATATATACATGCTTTATACATATATACACATGATAGACTTTATACATGTTTTATACATATGCACACATGATAAACTCTTGTCAGTTTCTGGGATAGAACCCGGGTCTTTGGTGCGACAGGCGAATTACTTACTCACTGAGCTACTGAAAGTTGAGGAATCCAACCACACTATGCATATACACTCCATACTCATGCACACAATACACTATATACATATACATATGCTCACAATACAATTTATCGTTTACACACGACACACTTTATACATATACATGCTTTTCATATACACACAATACATTCTATACATATGCACACACGTAATGCACTTTATACATATACATGTATGTATATGTATATAGTGCATTGTGTGCATAAGTATGGAGTGTATATACATAGTGTGGTTGGAATCCTCAACTTCCAGTAGCTCAGTGAGTAAGTTAATCGGCTATCGCACCAGAGACCCGGGTTCTATCCCAGACGCTGACAAGAGTGTACCATCTATGGAATGTATCGTGTGTGTGTATATGTATAAAGTGTATCATGTGTGCATATGTATAAAACATGTATAATGTCTATCATGTGTGTATATGTATAAAGCATGTAATGTATAAAGTATTTCATGTGTGCATATATATAGAATGCATAATGTCTGAATATGTATATGTATAAACTGTATCATGTATGTAAATGATTAAGTGTATATGCATAATGTGTCTGGATTCATTAACTTAAAATGTGTATATATGTACAGTGTATGTATAGAATGTATCATGTCTGTATATTTATGGAGTGTATATGTATGGATTGTATCGTGTATATGTATGGATTGTATCGTGTATATGTATGGAGTGTATCATATAAGGAGTGTGTGTATGTATGAATCATATCATGTGTGTGTATGTATAAACTATATCATAAATGGAATGTATAAATTGTGTTGTGTTTGTATAGAATGTAACATGTGTGCATATGATATACTGCACACATGATACACTACATACTTATGCACACATCATACAATCTAAACATACACACATTCTATACACACACACGATGCCCTCCATAAATGTGCGCACATGATACACCATACGTATACACATCATACATATGCACACAAGAGTGTATGGAGTGTATCATGTGTGCATATGTATAAAATGTTTTGTGTGTGTGTGTATATGTATAAAGTGTATTACGTGTGTGCATATGTATAGAATTTTTGTGTGTATATGTATAAAGTGTTTCATGTGTTCATATGTATAGAATGTATAAAGTGTGTGTATTTGTATAGAATGCATAATGTCTGAATATGTATAAAGCATGTATATGTAATCCAACTACACTATGCATATACACTCCATACATATGCACACAATACACTATATACATATGCACACAATACAATTTATCGTTTACACACGACACACTTTATACATATACATATACACACGATACAATCTATACGTACACACGATACACTTTATACATATACACACACGATACATTCTATACATATGCACACGATACACTCTTGTGTGCATATGTATGATGTGTATATGTATGGTGTATCATGTGCGCACATTTATAGAGGGCATCGTGTGTGTGTACAGAATGTGTGTATGGTTAGATTGTATCATGTGTGCATAAGTATGTAGTGTATCATGTGTGCATATGTATGCAGTATATCATATGCACACATGATACATTCTATACACACACAACACACTTTATACATTCCATACATGATATACTTTATACTTACACGCATGATACGATCCATACATATACACTTTATTGATATACATACTCCATATATGATACAATCCATAAATATATAGACATGATACATTCTATACATACACACACAATACACTGAATATATATATGTATATACACACACTTTAAGTTAATGAATCCAGACACACTATGTATATACACTTAATCATTTACACACATGATACAGTTTATACATATACATGTTCTATACATATTCAGACATTCTATACAAACTTGATACATTCTATACATATGCACACATGAAACACTTTGTACATATACATGCTTTATACTTATATACACATGATAGACTTTATACATGTTTTATACATATGCACACATGATACACTCTTGTCAGTGTCTGGGATAGAACCCGGGTCTTTGGTGCGACAGGCAAATCACTTACTCACTGAGCTACTGAATGTTGAGAAATCCAACCACACTATGCATATACACTCCATACTCATGCACACAATAAACTATATACATATACATATGCTCACAATACAATTTATCGTTTACACACGACACACTTTATACATATACATGCTTTTCATATACACACAATACATTCTATACATATGCACACACGTAATGCACTTTATACATGTACATGTATGTATATGTATATAGTGCATTGTGTGCATAAGTATGGAGTGTATATGCATAGTGTGGTTGGAATCCTCAACTTCCAGTAGCTCAGTGAGTAAGTGAAACGCCTATCGCACCAGAGACCCGGGTTCTACCCCAGACGCTGACAAGAGTGTACCATCTATGGAATGTATTGTTTGTGTATATGTATAAAGTGTATCATGTGTGCATAATGTCCATCATGTATGTATATGTATAAAGTGTTTCATGTGTGCATATGTATAGAATGCATAAAATGTGTGTATTTCTATAGAATGCATAATGTCTGAATATGTATAGTGTATATGTATAAACTGTATCATGTGTGTAAATGATTAAGTGTATATGCATAGTGTGTCTGGATTCATTAACTTAAAATGTGTGTATATATATACAGTGTATGTACAGAATGTATCATATCTGTATATTTATGGAGTGTATATGTATGGATTGTATCGTGTATATGTATGGATTGTATCGTGTATATGTATGGAGTGTATCATATATGGAGTTTGTATATCAATAAAGTGTATCGTATGTATGTATGAATCATATCATGTGTGTGTATGTATAAACTATATCATAAATGGAATGTATAAAGTGTGTTGTGTTTGTATAGAATGTAACATGTGTGCACATGATGTACTGCACACATGATACACTACATACTTATGCACACATCATACAATCTAAACATACACACATTCTATACACACACAATGCCCTCCATAAATGTGCGCACATGATACACCATACATATACACATCATACATATGCACACAAGAGTGTATGGAGTGTATCATGTGTGCATATGTATAAAATGTTTCTCGTGTGTGTGTATATGTATAAAGTGTATTACGTGTGTGCATATGTATAGAATTTTTGTGTGTATATGTATAAAGTGTATCATGTGTGTGTGTATATATGTATAGAATGTATCATGTGTATGTATGGCGTCTATAGGACATGTATGCGTATCATGTGTGTTTCAGCTACTGAAAGTTGGAAATCTCACCACACTATGCATATACACTCCATACTCATGCACACAATACATTATATACATATACATATGCTCACAATACAATTTATCGTTTACACACGACACACTTTATACATATACATGCTTCATAAATATATACACATGATACATTCTATACATACACACACGATAAACTATACATTTACAAACATGATACGTATACATGTCCCATAGACGCCTTACATACACACACACACACACACGATACACCTAAAACATATACACACAACACATTCTATACATATGCACACACGTAATGCATGTATATGTATATAGTGTATTGTGTGCATAAGTATGGAGTGTATATGCATAGTGTGGTTGGAATCCTCAACTTCCAGTAGCTCAGTGAGTAATTGAATCGCCTGTCGCACCAGAGACCCGGGTTCTATCCCAGACTCTGACAAGAGTGTATCATCTCTGATATGTATAAACTGAGTGTATTTGTATAGAATGCATGATGTCTGAATATGTATAGAGCATGTATTTGTATAACTACACTATGCATATACACTCCATACATATGCACACAATACACTATATACATATGCACACAATACAATTTATCGTTTACACACGACACACTTTATACATATACATGCTTTATACATTTTTAACTTTTAAAAGTTAAAAATGGTAGGTTACTGTTCTTAAAAAAATGTAAAAAAAAAAAAAAAAAACTCCTGGTTTATCAACATCTAGAAATGTTGACTGGACCTCATAAATATAGGCTTTATGTCACATATATAGTCACATATATAAATATATATGTCATATATATGTCACATATACTGTATAAATCATTTTTGATCATTTATTTAAATATATGTAGCATGTACATATGACATATTTGATTCATCTGCGTACCACTAGAAGGAAGCTCGCGTAGCACTGACTAGTGGTACACGTACCATATTTTGAGAACCACTGTTTTATGCAATATTCCAGTTTTGCACATACATTTATGTAATATATTTGGATGGAAACATAGATATTGCCTACCTTTTAGTCACACACAGAACAATAAAATTAGCTTAAATTCACAGACCTTCGACATGTACTGTAACTAGATTAATGGGATTATTATTCTTTCTAAAAATTATTTTTAGTCCTGCTTACCTTCTAAATGTTATATCAGCCTCTATCACTTGATCAAGAAAAAAGGCAGACACACAAGTGCACTGGTAAGTCTATTAAAACTGATAAACGTGTATAAAAGTTTAGCAAAAATGTATAAACATCACACATTACATTGCTTTTTTATTATTATACTTAAATATTTCAAATGTAAAATTATGCATTAACTTGAGCAGCATTTTTCCCAGGCTAACTGTCTCTGTTTCACTGATGGTTGCTTCTTTTTAAAAATATACATACTCATACTTGCTATAACGTTGCATGATCACATCAAGTTCAACTGGAGAAAGAAATGGTGATCTCTTTTTTAAGATGTTGCCATGGTCACTCGTAATATCTGCGCTCCATTGATAATGCCTTTTTATAGTCGTGGTGTGCGCGCTTAACTCTGAGTTGGTCTACTCGAAGTTGATTGACCTAACTCAGATCCGCTATTCTGAAACCGAAAACTCTGAGTTTTTAATCTCGCGGTAAATCAACTCAGAGTTCAAGTTTAAACTTGTTTGTTGTTTGAACCTCCTTATTGAAACAGGCCCACTGTGTGCTGATTTTAACTCTAAAAAGCTTTTCTTTTTGGTAAGCAAAGTTTGTGCTGGGATTTGTTGGTGTTATTAGGACTCAAAAGAGAGACAGGCCTCTGTGCCCCTTTCTAATTCGATTGTAAACGAATAATAAGATATGAATAGATTTATGTTAACTATTTACATTATCACTACGCGATTATGAATGAAGAGGGATGCACTTCTTACCTTTACCGCTAGAGGGAAGCATTATATAACTCAACACAGTCGCTTGTTTACGTCTGACACACTGGAGCTTCAGACTCGGAAAAGGAAAAGGCAGCAACTTCATCTCCCTCCTAAAAAAAGTGTACCTTTCTGATCCGACAGAAACGTTTGTAGGTAAAATTTGTTTTTCAAACAAAAAAGATAGAAATTACAAAATTAGATCTCTTTTTATTGAAAAAGTTGCTACATTGTCCCCTGTAATCTCTTATTGGAATAATATATAGAGAGATTTGATATGGGAAAAAATATGGTCTTTGCAACAAAAATATTTTCTCACCAACAAGGTCAAAGAAGTGTCTTTTAAATTGATCAACAAATTTTATCCTATAAAACAATCTTTAAAAAGTTTCATTCTAAAATTGATGTAAAATGTTCATTTTGTCAATTTCATACTGAAACTGTTTTTCATTTGTTTTGGGAGTGTAATTATGCTGTACAATTTTGGAAACATTGGATTATTTATTAATGATAATATACAACAAGATGTTTCTGTTACTTTTAAATAAATTATTTTTGGTTATTATGAATCTGTATGAATAAGAAATGCTTGTTTTATAATAAAATTAATTTATTTTCTTTGTAAATTCCATATCCACAAATGCAAATTTACTAATACTAAACCATATTTTCCTGTTTTTGTTTTTGTTTTTTTTTTTAACAAGAATTTAGTCATTATATACAATTAATTTCATTATATAAAAATAAGAAAGCAAACAGAACTATTTCATTTTGTAATGACTTTAATTTATCTACTGTTCTTAATTCTTAAATGTCTTACCCTCAAGTTTATATCATGTTCTTTATTTTTATTCTTCTGTCTTTCTCTCTCGTATTTCTTTTTCATTGACAATGTAATTTATATTCTGTATTGTAAACAAATATTGCTACAAACTTGTCAACTGTTTTTTGGCCAAAAAAAAAAAAAAAAAAAGAAAGGCAGCAACTGAATGAACGTAAGTGGATTCAACACTAAACTGCTGGTGTTGTAAGACAATGCTAGTGTATTCAAGACATATTTTGCAACGTAATTGTAAGGTTTACAACCTCTTATTATAATTCTGACTGTTATAATTGTGGGTTTAATAAACGTGAGATTATAGTAAACATCTTCTGATTTTAAGAAATGCACTCGGATCTTACAACCTGAGTATATAAAGTGCTTTTTAAACAGCTTTTTACATTTAAAATGTTATTAACCTGCTAATGTGGGATAAATATGAAAAATTAATTTGCAATTTTGGGCAATAAAGTCAGATTTCTGCGAAATACTGACAATTAAAGTCAGGATTGCTTTAAGGAAATAATTCCAGAGGCAATTCTGAGGGGAAAATGTCAGAATTACAAGAGAAAAAAGGTTGCAATTACAAATTTTTCTGTTATATTTTCTCATTTTGAGCTATAAACTTGCAGTTGAGAATTAAAATCTTGCTATATTAATAACCTGCCAAATAAAATAAATTTAGCTCTGGGAAAAACTCATGAAAATACTTGCAGTAGTCAACAAAACACAAGAACTGTGAAATGGAAACTCAAAATGAGTCAAAACAGAAACGTAAAATATTGTTTTTGTACAGTTCTCTGCACAACACCATATAAACATCACAAAACAACCTAATGGTGCCTGCTATTTATAATTAAATACGTTTGCCTCATTTATCTAAGTCCAACTGATTTTCTGATGTGGTCAGTTTGCTCAGTAGCTCACTTTGTGTTGTTGTGTTGTACTTGTAGAGTTCTCGGGTTCGAGGCCAGTGAAACATGGTTCCACATGTAATGATTTCAGTTATTTCACAGCTACAAAAATCATAATAGAAGACTCTGGATGCGAATGCTACACACAATACAGGGTGTCCGCAGAATCTTAAAATGTCTTAAATATTAAAAACACAATTTTATACCTTAAAAACTCTTAAATTGACTAAAATATTGTGTTGTAGGTCTTAAATTTTAAACGGGTCTTAATTTTCTTATGTCCAAGTGAAGATACCCAATCGGACTGACACCCAATAACCTCTAGTCCATTTCAATTAAGGGAGTAGAATTGGCATGGACGATGGGGACGTGCCCCCACCAATATCCAACAATTACTAAAAATGTCCCTACCAATAATCGAACTGACTTCACGTAATCTTCGTCAACTCTTAACTTACACATACACCAAGTCAAGTTTGCTACTTGTTCACCGTAATATTATTAATTAAGGCAGTGCAATTAATTAAAATTCAGTTTTGATTTTGGTCTCCATGATTATGAAGAACAATAATCAAGAATCACACACCTCTCTAAATTACACTACATTCATACCTTCCTAAAAGCCATAAAATAATTGACTTTTGCAGCATGGTACATGATTGTTATTTGTATTTTAAGTGTTTATTTTATGTTATTAAGCACTTAAATCATGTTTTTAAAAGTGCAAAACAGAATTTGAGCTTTCCAATGCTTGCACTCTAGGTATATACAGTTTAAGTCAGAATTATTAGCCTTCTTCATTTTTTTTTATTCTTTTTAAAATATTTTCCACATGATGTTTAACAGAGCAAGGACATTTTCACAGTATGTCTGATAATATTTTTTCTTCTCGAGAAAGTCTTATTTGTTTTATTTTCGGCTAGAATTAAAGCAGTTATTAATTTTTTATGAACCATTTTAGGGACAAAATTATTAGCCCCTTCAAGCTATATATATAAATTTTTTTTGATAATCTACAGAACAGACCACTGTTTTACAATAACTTGCCTAATTCCCCTAACCTCCTTAGTTATCTTAATTAACCTAGTTAAGCCTTCAAATGACACTTTAAGCTGTATAAAAGTGTCTTTAAAAATATCTAGTAAAATATTATTTACTGTCATCATGGTTAAGATAAAATCAATCAGCTATTAGAAATCAGTTATTAAAATTATTGTTTAGAAATGTGTTGAAAAAAATATTTTCTCCGTTAAACAGAAATTGGGGAAAAAATAAACAAGCAGTCTAATAATTTAGGGGGGCTAATCATTCTGACTTCAACTGTATGTCCCCACCAATGTCAATAGTGAGTCTACACCCTTGATCTCAATACTTTTTTTTTTTTTAATAATATTTGTTTTTTTTTTATAGCAAGGATTTACAATTCACAATAGCTGTTAGACATTTTAACAGCAAATTCTCTGTATTTAATTCCCTAAAACTAAAGCATCACATCCATTTACATGATCTTCTATTAGTACAAAAACTATTTACAGAAGTAACCGTGCCATTACAATAAATTAGTCATGTTTAGCCCTGCATAAGTCTCAATTAAATTTATAATGGTAATAAAAGGTTCTTAAAAAGTCTTGTATTTGATTTATAGTTTTTCTCAGTCGCTTTGGTGCGTTTCTCACAACACTAGTGCATTTTTGCACAACATTTTATGATTTTCTCAAAACTATTAGTACAAACTGCAAAACCTAGCTGATAACCTGCAAAAGCGCGTCACATGCTCAAAATGGAGAGCTCATTCCTCAAAAGCAAGTATTCATGTCAATCAAAGTGTCAGAGCCATCAAAATGAAAAGTTCTGACACCATTGTTTATGAACAAGATAGTCAAATGGCTTAGTCATGTTTTCATTTTGACAGTTTACTCTGTACATTTTTTCAATGCAAAAAAGTCAGATTTTGGTGACACTTCCTGAAAATGCTCAAGACAGCACTATAGACTATTCGCACAGCCATTTGAAAACTACAGTAAAGTGAGACATCACTGCATTGAGTGAGTTATCTAAGTACAAGACACTGAATATGTATGTTTCACATTTTTACTCTGCATTTGCTCTTTGCAATCCTAATTTACTCACAGCATTGTGCAAAAGAATAAACACACCCTTATTTACAACAAACATAAACTCCCTTTAGGTAGAGCTGTGCACAACTGTACACAATATTGCAGTACATATTGGAACTGAGATTATAACATACACAGGCCTGTAAATCATTCATCAAATTGTTCAATTTTAAAGACATTTTCAGGAAAAAAAAGATTTAAATTTCTTTTATAAAATTAGTTTGACAGATTTTGACCACTAGTTCAACATTTTTGTATGTAATGACTCAAGTAATGAAATGAGGACTATTCGTTTTATATAGAATGACTATTCAGCATTTACAGAAGAAAAAGAAACCTGCAGTAACAGTTTGAGGACAAAACCCTGACAAATGTCTTATATACAACATTTGAACAGTGCCTTAAAATGTAGTAACCATAGTATAAGTAGAATAATTAACACTGGTCCATTGGATTATTGGGAAATAATGCACACCTGAGATATAACGGCTGTGGCGAAGCATGACTATCTCAAATGTGCATTATTTTCCTAATAATACAACAAACCGGAGTCAATTATTCCTTGCATATTTCTCTCTGCTATTCACCTTGACTTTTCTCCCCCCACAGGCTTCGAGGTTTCTCCCGTCAAGTGTCCCGGGGCTGTTTCTTTCTGTCTCTCTCTCCACCAGGTTATCAGGCCTGCAGAGGGCAGATGGTGTCACGTCTCAGAGCGTATTGATCCAGGTTCAGGTTTGCTTGTGGTTCATCTATAAATACACACGTGGTGCTATCGGTGGCCTGTCTGGGGAGGGAAGACTCTTCAGCCGCTGCTCAGGCTATTTCTGCAGGCGATCTATAAGCCCCAGCGACCCGGGGTTCAGTTTCTAGGCAGTAGATCAATGGAGAACTGCAGAACTGAGAAGACGCTCCCCGCTTTGTCCCACCTGCCGATTGGAAACCCTGCTTTCTCTCCAGCTCAAGACTGCAGGTGGACAGAGTTAAAGCTTCAGCTCTTTAATCTGTCTCTTATGAATGTAGAATGAAAAGTAGGAAAAGGCTGTTCTCTTTCGTATTCATACTAGGGCTGCACAATATATGGCTTCAGCATCAATGTGCGCATTCGCAATAGTCGCATAGCAAGATGTGCAATGCTGAGTCAGAAATATTGTTGATCAAGAGCCACAGAACACGTTATTTGTAGAATCCAAGGTTATAACAAACTCCATTCAAGACAAGTCATTTCACTCGGCAGCCATCTTTAAAACGCCTCTGGGCATTTTGTTTGAATGGGGAAACATCAAATTCTCCAAAACTATTAGCCAAGCTTATGATTAAATTTCATACTACAAATCACCAATAAAATAAACAACATCTGTCTCTGTTTTATCTCGAAATGTTAAAATCACACAAAATCTCCAGAAACTCACGTCTGGTCTGAGCCCCTCCCCCAGAGAATTGTCATTCTGTAGCGATTGCTGATTGGGTCCTGTACTAGAAGGCGGGCTTTATTTGACATATAGCGATCGCTGACTGGCTCCCTTACTAGAAGGCGGGCTTTATTTGACATATAGCGATCGCTGATTGGCTCCTGTACTAGAAGGCGGGCTTTATTTGACATATAGCGATCGCTGATTGGCTCCTGTACTAGAAGGCGGGCTTTATTTGACATATAGCGATCGCTGATTGGCTCCTGTACTAGAAGGCGGGCTTTATTTGACATATAGCGATCGCTGATTGGCTCCTGTACTAGAAGGCGGGCTTTATTTGACATATAGCAATCGCTGATTGGCTCCTGTACTAGAAGGCGGGCTTTATTTGACATTTAGCGATCGCTGATTGCCTCCTGTACTAGAAGGCGGGCTTCATTTGACATATAGCAATCGCTGATTGGCTCCTGTACTAGAAGGCGGGCTTTATTTGACATATAGCGATCGCTGATTGGCTCCTGTACTAGAAGGCGGTCTTTATTAGACATATAGCGATCGCTGATTGCCTCCTGTACTAGAAGTTGGGCTTTATTTGACATATATTGATCACTGATTGGCTCCTCTACTAGAAGGCGGGGCTTTATTCGCCATATTGACAGTTACACGTTTCCCCATTCAAAAGTATACGAGTAACATGTCTTGTGTATCCTAGAGTCCAAGGTTATAATAGATTTTTCAAGAGTTCACACTTAGCTAATAATCAAAAAAGCTTAATTGGCATGCTGTCCCGGGAGAGAGCCCAGGGCTCGTAATATCCTCGAGCCCGGGGCTCCCTCCCTTTAGGAGGGCGAGAGGGGAGTTCGAGCTCAGGAAGGTCTCGAGAACTCCCCTGCTTGTCGCCGTGTGAGAAGTGTAAACTAAGGTCATCTTAGGTAATAATTTGGTTTAGTCGATTGCTATAGTGTATGTTTTTGGACGGTGGTAGGAAACCGGGGAAATCGGGGAGAACATGGGAACTCCACACAGAAACACAAACCGGCCCAATAGGAGGTTGAACCAGTGGTGTTCTTGCTTTGAGGCAACAGCGCTAGCCACTGGGCCACCGTTTCGAAAAAAAAGGGGTGTGAAGTCGGGGTGGAAGGGGGGAAAGCTTTGAGACAAAGATAACTGGAGTGAAAAACTTTGGTTATTTATAATGCCTCCATAATCATCTAATAGGGCAGATTACGGAGTTAATGAGCTGCCAGCCGTGTTGATCATAAGCACGTGCTCCTCTCGAAATTAGTTTTATAAATAAACCACAAGTATTTTTCACTGTTTTAGTTTTTATTTTTTGACTTTTTGTTTTCAAATTGAGTTAGTTTTAAATACTTTTTAGAGGCAGATTTACTAGTTTTTATCAGTTTCTATATTTTGAAATTGCTTAGGTTTAGTTTAGTTTATAGGGGAATTACCAACCTACGTCACACTAGTTCAACCGCACATACCGATGGCAAAAAAGGACCGGTTACAATAGTAAACATGTCGTGTTGTGTGGTAGGATGTCAAATTCACAAGTCCACAAATAGAAAACTTAAATTTTACCATACACCACACTGCTTTAATGCCAACCATAGACAAAAAACCACCATAAGTGCTAAATGGAGTGAGGACCTAATTAAAAATGCTCGACTCTGCAATTCTCATGTTATATCAGTTAAGTTAACGCTATACTGAATCATACACATCACTCGTTGTTGGGTGCAGCAATGATTTCAGCAAAAACAGTTAAACATGCTGAATTAAACTGCAGACACTGAATGCTTAGAATGAAATGTAAAAATGTACATTCATACACCCTGCAGTACAAATGCAGTTCACTGTCAGAATGCAGTAGTTCTGCTTGTTGATGATTACCCAGGCCTTGTACAGCTCCGTCTTCTGTTCTTGTTTTTAGCTAGGCAGAACCTCAGTTTTTAGCACTACATAGTTTTGAATCTGGTAATCATGGAACATTATTTCTTGCAAATGACCACACAGAATAAAATTGTAGGCATTCAAAGATTTGTAGGCCTTTAACTTCTCTTTTGTAAAATTACTTAAAGTTTCAATGAAAGAGTTGTATATTTGATTACATTAAATAACTGGTGTCACTTTAAAAATGCACACATCTACCGTATTATGAAAGCATCAGACTGCTTTCCTAACTTTTTATGCTCATTTAAGACGAAATTAGTTGTGTTTAAAAAAAATCCACCAAGATCGACATCTTTAGATATTATTATTATTAATTGTGTGAATTATTATTATTGTGTATATTATTATTGTTATTACTACTATTATTATTAATTGTGTGTATTATTGATTTTGTGTATATTATTATTGTTATTACTACTATTATTATTAATTGTGTGTATTATTGATTTTGTGTGTATTATTATAAATAATAATAATTGTTTGTATTATCATTATTACTAATTGTGTGTATTATTATGATTGTGTGTATTATTATTATTATTATTACTAATTGTGTGTATTATTATTATTAATAATAAATGTGTGTATTATTATAATTGTGTATTTTTATTATTATTATTATTATTATTATTATTATTATTATTATTATTATTAATTGTGTGTATGTCTGTTTAAACACACACCCAAAACCCAGACTTTTGCTCCGCTTCATGCGTGTACAGAATCCGTTTGGGAAACAGCGTCTATTTATCACTATGGAGTGCATCAGCTGACAGTCGTGCACCGATATATGATTGTTTTGAGGATTGTATATGAAGTGGAGACAGCACCTGTAATGAAAAAGAATGGGAATCCTGTCGTTTTTATTTTTATTTCAAAGTGTTTTCATGCCTAAAAAAGGCGAAAGCTCACAACAGACTCTTATTTAAGAGCAAGGGTGGACCCTGGTGGTTTGGCGGTATGGGTTATAAACAGGGAGGGTCTGCTTTATTTGCCACCATTCAGAGAAAGACTGAAAATACGTGAGAAATAGGGGAAAATACCTTTACGGGATAATATTGGGATAGAACTGTAAAATACGGGAAAATCCCGGGAAAAACAGGAGGGTTGGCAGGTATGCACAGGGCGTCAGCGTCAATGCTTCCTATTCACTTTGAATGGGTGATGTCAGGCGTTGTCGAATTGCATTGTGGATCTATCGGCGCTGCTTCAGTGGCATTGATCGCCTCAGAAGTTAGGAACTTCTCAACTTTTCAAGCGGCACAGGACGCATCAGCCAATCAGATTGCTTTATGCAAATACATCAGCTCAGAAAGTAGTCAATTAGGGACTAATTTCATTGGCTGACGCTGCTATGATGATTGCGTCAGCCCCAATTTCAACCAACCACTCTGTCAAGCGTTGACACTGAAGTCACATGTGAATCATTTTGGCAATGAACAAATTTGGATTACTGTTTGAAAAGTTAAGTGGCCTTGCCACAGAGTTTCAACCATTGCATTAGAGAGGATAGGGATATATATACAGTATGTTTAATAATTTAGTATGGCCCCTAAACAATGTTACAAAGATGTAAATGTCCCTTTATAGAAAAAAGGTCCCACACCCATGGTTTACACTTTAACATTTCATTTATCAATTTTTTTTTGTTTTTGACTATTAAACCTATTTGCATTAGTTCCTTCACTCATTCATTTTCTTGTCGGCTTAGTCCCTTTATTAATAAGGGGTCACCACAGTGGAATGAACCGCCAACTTATCCAGCAAGTTTTTACGCAGCGGATGCCCTTCCAGCCACAACCCATCTCTGGGAAACATCCACACACACATTCACACACACACTCATACACTACGGACAATTTAGCCTACCCAATTCACCTGTACCGCATGTCTTTGGAGTGTGGGGGAAACCGGAACGCGAATGCAGGGAGAACATGCAAACTACACACAGAAATGCCAACTGAGCCGAGGTTCGAACCAGCGACCCAGCAACCTTCTTGCTGTGAGGTGACAGCACTACCTACTGCGCCACTGCCTCGCCATTTGCATTAGTAATGCTGGTAAATTAAAGTAAATTGGGTTAAATAAATTTTAAAAATCATAATCGTCCTAAATGGATTGTTAAAAATTGTTCAATAATTATATTGTGAATTTATTTTATTTTTTTTTTTGCCGTATCGCTCAGCCCTAGTTTCCCATCAAGGTTAGTATCAGAATCAAAAATCAAATCTTTTTTAGCTTTAAAAAGAAACAAACAGACTTTCACAAAGCCATAATGGAGGTAATGTAGCTTACCGGCCTTATCTTTTAAAACCCTATTACAAGATATACACAAGTAAGCTGTTAAATCAGCACTTTCTCATTTCAGAACACCAAGGCAAAGGCGGCGCGGCCCACTGGAGCAAAGAAAACAGAGGCTTTTCCAATCGATCCTTCATTACAGAGCAGAGCTATAACCAAAAGACTCTTTCAGGCCAAACACACTTTCAAACACGGCTCAACGAGGACTAGGTAGGGCGTAATTTCAAAGCAGCCTGACATTTCTTTAATGTACAGCGTTGTACCAACCTTCTGCCAGACAGACGGGATCGGTGTCAGGTTTTGCTGGAAGAAGAAAGCAGAGTTCAGAAAGCGCGTGTCCTCCTCGGGATACAAACAGCATCTCTTATTTACAGCTCGGAATTGGCAAAGCCTGTTTTTGGAGCACACAGAGGAATGTTTGGCCAAGACGGCTGTCATTAAAGTGAAATGCGCTACTGTCTGACGCAGCCACGCTAGAGCTAACCAACAAAACAGACTTAAAAATTACATAAATTACACAAATCGCTTTCTTTGAGAACGGCAGAAGCCACCAAGCAAATTTTTGTATTTAAAAGACGTCTAATAGACGTCCAAACATTGACTAAATATAGGCTATGTGTAGTCATTCATTCCTGTCTTTCTTCTTTAAAGTGTTTTATCAAACAGACATGAAATGTATAGTACAGTTAGCTTTTAGCTGAGCTTTGTGCTTAAGACTCCATCCTCGATATCAAGAACGCATTTGGGAACTTTCATGAGTCCTCCGTTCTTGTGGTCTTGAGTTTTGGAACTGAACTTTGGCTGTTGATGATGATATTGAGAACACGAGGACCCAGGATCACTGAAGAACACACAATTGTAGGAAATAATTCCAAAAGGTAGCTGACTGTGTAAAGCCATACAAAACAAAAGTACGATGTATATGCTGAGTTCAGCGGCTAATCAGCTGGAATGACATGACGGCGACCAGCGAGACCTACTGTAGCTGTCCCTCAAGTGGCCACGCTCTTAATTATGCAGACTTAATATAACTTAATAAAAAGAAACGGATGAGTTCAAAAAACATTCACCCCCTCACCTCCTAGCTATATACACCAAAACCATCTTTTGTATCAGGCTTTAAACATGTTTTTATCAGCTGTAAAATAGACCAATTTACCATTGCAGTCTATGAACATCTGGAGTTCCTGGAATTCTATTGAATTGGATGGAATTGCAGTTTTAGTTACTTCCGTATTGGCTTCACGAAGAAGAGTGGGAGGTTGCCGCTTGGTCACCCCTCATCTGTAAAACTTTCCTATACAGACAGTGATAATCCAGATGAGAATTTCCTTCCCAAAAATCAGCTAAAGCTAATAAATCATTCACAAAATGTCTTGAAACATATTCATATTGCTCTGACATTTGAGTCACTTCGCTGATCTTTAAACTCCTGCTGAAATGAGCTATAGTTTTCTCTCTGATGGGTCAGAAATACAGGAGACTCCTGGGAAAAACGGGAGTTTTGGCAGGTATGGCCTCGGCTGGGTCAGTTGGCGTTTCAGCGTAGAGTTTGCATGTTCTCCCTGCGTTTGCGTGGGTTTCCTCCAGGTGCTCCAGTCCCCCACCCCCTATAGTTTGCACTATTGTTATTGTTTACATGCCTCGAAATGGTCTATATCAGGGGTTCTCAACCTTTTTCACTTCGAGGTCCATCACCTCCTCTGAAAATTACTTAAAGGCCCAAACAGATTGTCTAGAGAAAATGCTCTTTTTAAAGCTTTTTTATTAGCAAAACATTTAAATCTGTTATTCTCTTATTTTCTACATATTTTATATATATATATAAAACAATAAATATGTATAAAAAATTCATAATAAATATTTTAATATTTAAAAAATATGAAAAACAGACAGGTTCAAAGCCCCTGAATTTTTTATTTCAGATATTCTTTACAACTGCAGAGTATTTGGGCCTTTTCTTTAATAAATGAACCTAATAGGACAACAGGAGATGGCAAAGAAAAAAAAACTGCTGCTGCTTTAAATTAGACTGACTACTATTCATCTACTGATGTACTGTTCATATCTATTTAAAATACATGTAAAACACAGTAAAAACCCTCTAAATCTGTTGACACATCGATCTGAAGGCGGTTGGGTGTGTAGCTGGACATTATTGAAGTTCGCTGGAACAGTGCACAGCTGTTCACTCCTGAAACACCCCCGAGTCTCCCTGGATCCTACTGTACATGTAAGCGTTCATTATAAAACATTTGTAAGATGTTAATTTGGACAACTATGTGGATATTTTAAAGTGTTCAATTAAGTGAGCTGGTTATTCTGAGGGTGCTTTCACACCTAGACTTTTGTTTGGGATCCTGTCTCGTTTGCCCAGTTAGCGCGGTTCGTTTGGCATATGTGAATCCAGCAATCACGCTAGGATGCGCAGCAAATCAATCGATCCGAGATCGCTTGAATGAGGTGGTCTCAGCTCAGTTGAAACGAACTCTGGAGCGGATTGATTGTAGTGAAAAAGCAATACGATCCGAGCCCATTTATATCACTGTGTATTATGGATATGTAATAGGCATACGGCTATACGATGAGAGAATTTTGAGTAGGGCGGGAGGTCATTCCAGACATTCCAAGTCTCCCGGTAGTTTCAGGAGTCTCCCGCAAATGCACAGAGACTCCCGGGTACCCGCAAACGAGTGATAATCTCCCGGAAATAGTGCGTTTTCTCCTGGTCCTCAAATACGCCGCGCACCCTTCTCACCCCTCCACACCGAATCCCTCCTCGCTCTTCAGATACATCGCGCACACCTTGTCAGACACCACCAACCTCTCCCCCCACCCCCCTGACTCTGCAAAATAAACCCTGAAACTCTGACCGATGTGAGGAGAGTTTACTCAGACGTGACTTGTTTTAGCTCTTTTGGTCCGTTTATACACTTTGCCGTGTGAATGTGAATCGCACCAGAAGCAAAGAGCAACAATGTAACAATAGCAATCTCTGTTTTGGAACAACTGAATTGATTCACAGGTGTTAAAGCACCCTAACTCCAATCATTGTTACATTTGTTACACTACATTGCTCCATTTACGTGACGATTTGATTTATACAACTGAAGACGTAGTCCTAGTTGATGCACAGTGGTTGGATATTCGCATTTAACAGAGAGGCTGTTTTTGAACCAAGCCCGAATTAGCTTATTTAGAAAACTGGAAATGTCATTACATCATTTTAATATGACAAGTTTAATAATGAAATCATATGATTATAGTATAATATTTAAGTTTTAAGCTATCTCGCTGCCCACCTGCAGGATCCCTGAGGCCCACTAGTGGGCCGCAGCCCAGCCTGGTCTATATAATCTAAGCCAGTGTTTCTCAACTGGTGGGTCAGTGGGTCGCGGAGTGTGTGATCAAAAAAACAACAAAAGTTTAATATTGCTTATATCGGACTTTTATTTTGAAATGCGCGTGTGACAACAGTATGGGACTTTTAATTTGCAAGTAACCTGGGTTAAGCACTTTCGGCGAACTGTATGCAATGCAAAAAAATGGGGCGTTTAAGGTCTGTTTTCTTTAAAAATCAGTGATCTCCACTAGCTGAGTGATATCAAATATAAAGTGGGTCTCAGATTGTTCAAGAAGCACTGCATTAAATTACATTTCCCCCCCCCGCCATGTTTTTATAATATGAGCATTTATTTTACCCCAGTATATTCAATGGAGCTTTTGCGCTAACGTTAGCCTGCTGATTCTGACGGGCGCGTGCGAGTAAACTGTTTTTTGTCTTGTTTTACGCTTGAGCAACTACATGAATGCCAAAGTTTATTTAACTGAATGTATTTTAATGACATTACAACATTGATGCTGTAAAAGGAACCGTATAAAATGGGAAAAAAGTTCACAAGGTCACCGGAAAGTTTATCTGTATGGGAAAAACACTAACGTTCGCTCCGCATATACCCCTTTGACATGTAAAATTCCAGCGCAAGTACGACCCAGAATATGTAAAGTGTGGATTTACATATTTTGACAACAAAAACGGCTTAAAACCTCAGTGTGTCATATGTAGTGAGGTGCTTTCACAAGAGAGCATGAAACATAAATTAAAACGACATTTAGAAACCAAACATCCCAGTTGCAAGGATAAACCTGTGGACTATTTTCCAAGACGACTCCAAAAGCTGAGGGCATCACAAAAGTGCCGAACATCTTCATGTTCAAAACAAGTACAAGTACATCTTACTGTGCTCACTGTGTAGCAAAGACCAAGAAAGCCCACACAAAAGCAGAACAGCAAATAACTGGTGATTATTATAAAATGGTTATGATTATTTTAATCATTTTACTTCAGTTTGCTGGTTTCTGTTCAGTTCAGCCAGATCAGTGGTAATGTTTTATAAACAGTTGAGTTTAGTTAATGGTAACTTAACTTTTCCTTACCCTAACCACTGTTTACAGTATTTGACATTTTTACTCTGTAATATTTCTATAATTTGATACATTTTCTTAAATGACAGCAGTAAAATATTGTTTATTTGTAAGTCTTGATGATTTTCTTATAATTTATCTGTCACTAGTTGGGTATGTTAACAATTAAATACAAATGAATTATAATTTCTAAAATTATATTATAGTTCCTAAAAATTTGGGTCAGGGCTTGATGACCATGTGAAAATGTGGATCCCATGGCCAAACCAGTTGAGAACCCCTGATCTAAGCAATTACAGTAAATGAAAGACAACTGGTTCAACTAAAATGTTTAAAAAATATTTATTAATGCAATTTAAATGCAATTTAGTTAAAACTGCTGTTTATTTTCATATTTCACTCACAAAAGAATTACTTAAACTTAAAGATAACATTCATAAGTGAATATTTATAAATGTTTAACTTGTAATTTCATGTATTTTATGTAATATAAACATTAATGGAAGAGTCATTCACAGATAGTTTGTGTTATGTTTGTGTACACTACATACCTCCAACCTAAGCTATCAATCAGAACTCATAAATAAATATATATATTCATACATTTTCATCAGCTTAGTCCCTTATTTATCAGGGGTCACCACAGTGAAATGAACCGCCAACTCTTCCAGCATATGTTTTATGCAGGGGATGCCCTTCCAGCCACAACCCATTACTGGGATACACCCATACAGCCTCACATTGACACACATATATGGCCAATTTACCTAATCTAATTCCCCTATAGTGCATGTGTTTGGACTGTGGGGGAAGCTGGAGCACCCGAAAGAAACCCACGCCAACAGGCGAAGAACATGCAAACTCCACACAGAAATGCCAACTGGTCCTAGGGTTAATTGAAGCACTTGTATACTACTGTATATATGCTTGAATAAATAACAGAGTTATAAAAAAAAATTTCCTACAAAAACATTGACTGAACAGTTCAGAATATACTATAAGTATGAACCATCAATACTAGATTAAGAAAAAGATGCTTACCTTTTTTCATGTAGTCCAAACGGTTGTATAATTTCCATCAAACAGGGAGGGAAATCATACAGTATGACGGCTGAACCTGAATGCCCTCTTAATTAAATATTAATAAAGCAGAAAAGAGCCTCCAACAAGATCAAACCACACATCAGTTAGGATAAATAATTTAATGCTAATATTACATCAATACATGTACACTCTCACAAAAAAAGTGAAAGAACCAAGAAGTTGCCATGACCTCTTTTTCTAAACAAACAAACAAAAAAAAACCCCCATCAACAGTCCTTTAAATATTGCTTAACTAACTCTAAAATTCCCTTTGACAACAACAAACAGAAGATGCCTGAGAGTGTAAACCCTTAAATTAAAGTCGTCGGCACACACTCACCGCAAACACTCACACACACACTTTAAAGGGATAGTTCACCCACAAATGTAGTAATTATTTTCTCACATTAAAGGGGTTTCGAAGCTTTCACAAACTTTTGCTGAACACAAAATAAGATAGTTTGAAGAATGTTGGAGAGCGTTTGCTTTAGAAACCGATTGACATTCATAATAGGAATAACAAAAATACTATGGATGTCAATGGCTGCTTTTCCAACATTCTTCAATATAAATGTATATATATAATATATATATATTACACACACACACACACACACACACACACACACACACACACACACACACACACACACACACACACACACATATATATATATATATATATATATATATATATATATATATATATATATATATATAAATGTATATATACATATATATATATATATATATATATATATATATATATATATATATTATATATATATATATATATATATATATATATATATATAAATGTATATATATATATATATATATATATATATATATATATATATATATATATATATATATATATATATATATATTATATACACACACACACACACACACACACACACACACACATATATATATTTATACATATTTGTGTTTAACAGAAGAAAACGCAAACAAATCAAAAAAATTTGGGTGAACTATCCCTTATAGAACTTTAAAAAGAAAATAATAATAATAATCTACAGACGAGGGTTCTAAATTCAGATCATGCGCCCCTTTTTTTCAATAATAAAATGACATAACACCACATAGTGAGAAATGTTTTAACAGTCCAAATGAGACTCAAATACTCTTTTGGTTACGTTTTTTTATACATAGTTTGGAAGTTCGTAGCGAATTAGCAGTTAGATAAACAGTCTGAGTGCATTAGTAAGAAGCGTATGATTGCCTATTGTCATGTGAAAGTCTCCATTGAATTATCTGTGGGTTTTAAAACTAGGTCCGTATAGAAAAAAAATTAAGCACATTGCTGCTGTCAATGGCTGGATATCCTTTTTTAAGGGAGCTGTGGCGAAGCGATGGATTCTGAGTGCAAACCTAATCCATTAGCAAAGCATTCTGGGAAAAGCTAACCCTCATGCATACAACGGCAAAGCACTTAAAACTTGATGTCTGTCGGTGTAACAAAAACCGCGGTCGAGGCACTCCTAATGCATCAGACTGGAGAAAGATCCAGGTTTGAGGAACGCTTGTGAATTCACACTATTATAAGATGGATTAAGTGCTGAACAAAAAAAATAAATAAATAAATGTGTCGAAGCATTTTGTTCAAATTTCATGTAAACAGTCACGATGCTTTAGAAATATATAATAGGGAACACATAGATGTAATAGCTTCTTCATGTAGAAAATCGTGTAGAGCTGTTTTGTGATGTGATATCACTGTTAAATATGGCTGTCAGTTTCGAGTATATAAAAAGGTTAGGAAAAAACTGAGTGATGTGGAAAAAGTGGTACTGAGTTTATATCTGACGTCCTGATATGATGATATAGAAACAGGCGAGACGAAAGGAGAAAACTGGAGAACTGAGAAGGAACTGAGACAACGCAATAGACGACATATGCAAAATCTAAATATTTTATATATATATATATATATATATATATATATATATATATATATATATATATATATATATATATATATATATATATATATATATATATATATATATATATATATATATACATACATATATATATATATATATATATATATATATATATATATATATATATATATATATATATATATATATATATATATATATATATATATAATGAGACTAACAAGACCAAATGAATATAAGAAAAAAAGGTGATCAAAAAAGAAGAGATATGGAAGTCTGGGGGACGCGATGAGACAAGGCGAGAAAACATGAGACGAAAGAAAACAGAAGTGATAGAAAAGAAAGACTGAAGGTGAGACGAAAAGGAGACCAGAGAAAAGGATATGAAGATGAGACAAGCAAAGTCCTGATTTGATTATATAGAAACAGGCGAGAGGAAAGGAGAAACACGGAGAACTGAGAAGAAACTGAGTTAAAATGAGACAACGCAAAAGACGACAAACCCAAAATCAAAATATATGGAAATAAAAGGAGCAGAAACTAACAAGACAAAATTAATAAAAGAAAAAGGGTGAAAGGTGAAAAGAAAAAGAGACTGAAGGAGAGACAAAAAAGAGACCAGAGTAAAGGAGATGAAGACGAGAAGAAGCCTGATTTAATTATATAGAAACAGGCAAGACGAAAGGAGAAACATGGAACTGAGTTAAAATGAGAACGCAAAAGTCGACAAACCCGAAATCAAAATATATGGAGATAAATGGAGAAGACGAACTAGCGCAAACAAATACAGAAAAAACTAATAGAAAAAACAGAACAGATATAGAGTTCTGGTGGATGCGATGAGCCAAGGTGAGAAAACATGAGACAAAAGAAAACAGAAGAGATAGAAAAGAGCAGGAGATGAAAGAGACTGAAGGAGAGACAAAAAAAGAGACCGGAGAAAAGGAGATGAAGACGAGACGAGTCCTGATTTGATTATATAGTAACAGACGAGACGAAAGGAGAAACATGAAGAACTGAGAAGAAACTGAGTTAAAATGAGACAACGCAACAGACGACAAACACAAAATCAAAATATATGGAGATAAAAGGAGCAGAAACTAACAAGACCAAATTAATAAAAGAAAAAGGGTGATCAGAAAAAAGAGATATGGAAGTCTAGAGGATGCGATGAGACAAAGCGAGAAAACGTGAGAAAAAATAGATAAGAAAGTGCAGGAAATGAAAGAGACAGAGGGAGAGACAAAAAAAGAGACCAGAGAAAAGGATATGAAGACGAGATGAGTCCTGATTTGATTATATAGAAACAGGCGTGACGAATGGAGAAACATGGAGAATTGAGAAGAAACTAAGTTCAAATGAGACAATGCAAAAGTCAACAAACACGAAATCAAAATATATGGAGAGCAGAGCAGAGACGAACGGAGAGACTAAAGGAGAGACAAAAAAAACTAGAGAAAAGGAGATGAAGACGAGACGAGTCCTGATTTGATTATATAGAAACAGGCGAGAGGAAAAAAAAAACATGGAGATTTGAGAAGAAACTGAGTTAAAATGAGACAACGCAAAAGGTGACAAACCTGAAATCAAAATATATGGAGAGCAGAGTAGAGATAAACTGAGAGAGACTGAAGGAGAGACAAAAAGGAGACCAGAGAAAAGGAGATGAAGATGAGATGAAAACGAGACAAGAAGAGTCCTGATTTGGTTATATAGAAACAAGTGAGACGAAAGGAGAAAAATTAAGAACTGAAAAGAAAGAGCAGGAAAGAGACTAAAGGAAAAACAAAAAGGAGACCAGAGAATAGGGGATGAAGATGAGAAAGGAAATTATGAGATAGAATGAAACAAAAAGGAGACTAAATAGATGTGTCAGAAATATCAGAGGATGCGCAGAAAGACAGGAGATGAAATGGGAAGATTTAAAAAAAAAAAGATGAGATGAGAAACAAAATGAGAAAGACACTGAACGAGAGGAAAAAAAAGAGGGAAGAAATCAACTTACCAAAATGAGACAGAAGTGAGACATGAGGATGAGAAAAACAAAACAAGACAACATGAGATAAAATGAGAAAAGAGGAGACTAAAGTAGATGGGGTGGAACGGAAAGCACAAAAAACAAGTCGAGAAGATGAGATAAATGAACAAAAACACAAGAACACGAGTGGAGAGATTACACTGAATCAAATGATTCATTGGATTTACTCAATTTTTTTAAGTTACCTAGTGAGAAACAATGTATACAGGCTGAATTTAAACAAATAAATGAAGTTAAACATTACTCAAATTTAATTTGTTTGGTTAAATTCATCCCATTTACATTGTTTGCAACCATTTACCTTAAATTAAATTAATCAACTAAATGAATCATTGAACTTAGTGTAGATTTAGAGTTTCCTCAGATCGTCTGCCGCTCCTCCAGAAGGCTCTAAACAGGATCTCATCCATTCATCACTCAGACATCTGGAAGAACTATTGCCTTGCAAGGCCTCGTTCCATTCGTCAGACCACAAAATGTTTTTGATTATTCGCCAGAACAGACTGGGTGAAGCACTGGCAGAACCAACAGCAACACCAGGGTGACCAAACATGGACGTAAAGGTCTGAGTGGAAACCATGAGTCCGACCTGAATATATATATACAGATATATATGTGTGTGTGTGTTTTTGAGGTGAAGTCTTCGGGGGAAAGTGTAGATATAGATGTTGAGTGTGTGTAGGGCATACTAAGAGGCGAATGGTTTGGTGTAATCATCCACTCCAGTTATGGTGGCCTTGCAGAAGAAGCAGTCCTTGTTATTCATCAAGTGCTGATTGATGCAGGCCCTGGAATAAAAGAGAGAGTGAGTGAGGGACGGTCCGTCGCTGACATTTAATCATTAAAAGAGAGCCTAGGCACGCTTCACTAGAATGAGGGGAAAAACACACATGCGATAAACTGGCAAGAAACTGGTTTGATTTTGAGAGAAGTGGCCAAGTTTTTGTCAGTGAATACGTAACTATGTCCTGCGATCTTTCTTCTCAGTTAAAGATGAGGAACAAAAATGTCAGCAGTGAGAAAACAGCGGTTGAGAAAGCATTTGTTGTAGTTATATGGATGTTTGCTTAGGGCCAGTCTCAATTCTACCCCTTAAGGCTGATTTATACTTCTGTGCCAAGCGCACACATATGCTTCGACACAGCCTACGTGTTGACGCATAGCCCTACGCCGTGGACATCGCTGACGTGCACCTCTCAAAAAATGTAACTACACATCACAACGACGTGTAGCGCAAGCTCTGTGATTGGTCGGTGTGGCGAGGGGGCGTGGCCGAGAGCCGTGGGAACGGGGTGAGGCCACCGCGTGAGTGGATACACGTGCGGTGCGCACCTGCCTCGGATCCCACGGAAGGAGCTCTGGACCATAAAAGGAGGACCGATGGCAGAGGAAGCCGAGAGAGGACCGGGCCCGGGCATGTTATTTTACTTTTGCTTTCAGTTTGACGGCAGTCTCCGCGAGGAGCTGCCGTCCGTTTGTTTTGATTTAAATGGCAGTCTCCGTGAGGAGCTGCCGTCATTATTATTAATAAATCATTTTAAAACTCCGTCGGTTCTCCGCCTCCTTCTTCCCGGCGGCCAAAGGGCCGTAAATTCATTACAGTGGTGCCGAAACCCGGGAGAAGGAGGGACGCGTTGTCCAGATGCCCTCGCCGCTGAGAGAGGGGGCGAGTGTTCGGGAGTTAACCCGAGTGGGGGAGAAACCCGTTCGTCTGCCCAGAGTGCCGGGGCGGCCTGAGGCTGGCGAGGAAAGGATTTGCCTGCTGCCGTCTCCCAGCATGGGGAGGAGCAGGGGACGCGGGGCTCACCACCGGAAGGGAAAGAGCTGAAGGGAGCCATCCCACAGAACCCGGGGGAGTCGCCGCGATCCGCCATGACGCCAAAGCCTGCATCCATCCACCGAAGCGGGAGCGGAGCAGGAGACCAGAAATGCCGCCAGCCAGCCAGGAGAACCGCCGCCGGACGCCAGAAGACGGACGGGTGGATAGATTCCTCCACAGGGCTCCCAGCACGTCGTCGCATCTCTCAGCTGGTGGAGGACCGAGAGTGGCAGCGTGTCTGGAGAACCGAACCCCAATTTTTATTTTTTTTTTCCTCTCTCCCCTTTCTCGGTCGACTCTGTCTTTCCTCCTTTTTTTTCCATCTCCTTTTCTCTCGGCCCGTCTCATATAGGTCTCGCGGGTGCTGTGGCGCCAAACCCCCCCCCCGGAGTATGCACAGCCACGGGGTGCCCCCGGCCTGTGATGGGAGATGGGGGTATGTGGCGAGGGGGCGTGGCCGAGAGCCGTGGGAACGGGGTGAGGCCACCGCGTGAGTGGATACACGTGCGGTGCGCACCTGCCTCGGATCCCACGGAAGGAGCTCTGGACCATAAAAGGAGGACCGATGGCAGAGGAAGCCGAGAGAGGACCGGGCCCGGGCATGTTATTTTACTTTTGCTTTCAGTTTGACGGCAGTCTCCGCGAGGAGCTGCCGTCCGTTTGTTTTGATTTAAATGGCAGTCTCCGTGAGGAGCTGCCGTCATTATTATTAATAAATCATTTTAAAACTCCGTCGGTTCTCCGCCTCCTTCTTCCCGGCGGCCAAAGGGCCGTAAACTTCATTACAGTCGGCTTGGTAGCGCTGACGAGCCTGGGCGGGACGAGAGCCGCGCGAGCCTGATAGAGCGATTGTTTACAAGTGTACAAGTCCCGTGAAGGAGGTCCGGATGGAAAGTTTTGTTTTGTGTTTACCTTATAGTTAAAGTTGTTGCACGTCTGCCGGTTCCTGCCTCAAAATGAGCGAGTTTGAGCCACTTGTACATTAAGGAAGCGTTCAGAAAGAACAAAACACCAGCGAAGAAACTCGACACAGAGGAACATTAACACCAACTGCCAAATAGCGTTTCGGAAGTGTTAATGCAGAACGACAGAAACAGCACGCAGAAGTATAAATGCACAACTACGTGCGTTGCATGTGCCGTGGGTCACGCCGATCACTTGACGCAGAAGTATAAACCAGGCTTTAGCCCTTCTCCCATTTAATTTTTTATACTATATATTGATTAAACAGCTTTAAAGTATTACCACTACTTATAAGGTCCCACATTTTAGACTACCATATCTTTGTGACATGAAATTTATCATCAACTCTTCATGAGCTCAGCACACTTTATTTAACCGTCTGGACAAATTGCGTCTGACATGCACTTTTAAATGGTTTTGCGCTACTTTATCCAGAAGGTGTCACCATTTGATGAAGACCAACAATCTACTGAAGACAGCAAAAAAACAATGTGGGAGAGTATATTACCCATATTATTTAAAACAATTAATGGAAATTTTTGGGAAGGAAACAAAACTCCAGCAGGTACTTTATAAGGATCAAATTACTTTTAAAGCTACTTTAAGTTAATTTATTTACAAATTACTTTAAAAATCAGCGGGCTCAACTACGCTCGTACAGTAATGTATGCATAAAAACATAGAATAAACTTTGAGCTTTAGCAATTCCCACTGAAGCGTTTCAGAGCATGGTGTAAATCTCCTAAATGGAGCAATGAATGGAAGATAGAGCTGTCAAGAGGATGTTGGCAGCAACTTACTTGCAGGATTTGTGGGAGCAGGGCTTGAAGATGGCTGATATGGAGTGTGCATAGCAGATCGGGCAGAGATCATCCTCGCTGGTCGGCTGTGAAGGAGACAAAGTGAATTAAATTACTTTAAAAAGCAAATACATTGATCTATTACGGCTTTAAGGGGATCAGGGGCCACTCAACAGCTTGTTTGTATTCACTGCATTTATTAGGTACTGTATAGCTTTGAGTAAAACACTATTATTTGTTTTATTCTATTGACCTAATTCGTCACGTACGAGCGGACACAGCCTTGGAATCTTTTTGGCTCTAGACTTCCGGTCTAATTTAGACATTAATAACAGCTGGTTGATGTTGCAAAGTGATATTTTCTTATAATAATGTTCTTCTTTTTATGTATAGTCATGAACACACTTGTTTGTAGAGCAAGCAGTTTGACCGTTTCTTATTCCTAGTCATTTATCCCATAGGCAACCAAATCGAAAGTTCTAAAAGAAACGCAAAATATTTGGCATTGAAGAATAAGGTCAATAATGGTCTTGCATATCAGAATTTTAAGTTTAATTTAGAGTTGTTGTTTTTTTCAGAAAATGACAGTCAGACTAATTGTAACCAATGGGAGTTGTGGTGACAACAGTTTTATTAAGAATCTTCAGGAAGGCAATGGTCAAACGATGTAATGACGGTAACCTAGAAGCGTAGTAGAGGTCACAGGCAAATAGGTTGGTACAGGTGGCAAAAGAACATAAACAAGGAAACAAGTCAAGGGTTGGGATGGCTGGTGTGAAACTGAAGTTTCACCACAGTGTCGAGATCCCGAAGCGCAAGTGTTTCGAAACACTGCACCGAAGCATAATCTGAAACACCCAGGTCACGTGACTAAGGTGATTCAGAACACCAAGGTCACATGACTAGGGTGATTCGAAACACCCAAGTCATGTGGCTAAGGTGACTTGAAACACCCAGGTCACGTGACTAAGGTGATTCGGAACACCCAGGTCATGTGACTAAGGTGATTCGAAACACCCAAGTCATGTGACTATGGTGATTCGAAACACCCAGGTCATGTGACTAAGGTGATTCGAAACACCCAGGTCATGTGACTAAGGTGATTTAAACACCAAGGTCACATGGCTAAGGTGATTCGAAACACCCAGATCATGTGACTATGGTGATGCGAAACACCCAGATCACGTGACTAAGGTGATTTGTAACACCCAGGTCATGTGACTTAGGTGATTTGAAATACCCAGGTAACGTGGCTAAGGTGATTTGAATCACCCAGGTTGCTTGACTAAGGTGATTCGAAACACCCAGGTCACATGACTAAGGTCATTTCAGAAGTTTTTCGAGACCTGGCGAATCTGCGTTTGACTGACAGGGTCAGAAAACATCTCTATATTCTAATGGACTGTGCATGTGCACAGAGTAACTGTGCTGCAAATGGCCCAAGTTCGAATTCTGATTTGTACAAATACTCTGAAATGAATGTATTTCAATAATGTTACTTTTTTATGACCAAGTTCAGTTTGTTCAGTTTTGATTAGGATGTCAGACCAATGTTAAAACAAAACCCATCACAAGAAGAGTATTTAAAAACTAACATCTAAAATTGCATCACCCAGGGATTAAGTCTATTATCTTGGCATGATAGTCAAGAACTCTCACCGCTCACTGCTACATTAAAACAAGGCCACTAGGTGTCACTGTAGAGATGGCTTTCGAATCGTTTCGAAACTTTTGCTTTAACTGTTTCAGTGTTTCTTGAAGCCTAGCTTTGCCCGTGACTAGGCAAGGGTCAACAAACATGGAAAGCCTAAACAACAATATGCTTTGTAATGTTAGAGCAAACAAGACTAAACAATGTTTGTGAGAATAAGAAGTAGATATATATATCATGGGTGATCCAGAACTGGTGTGGTGTGTAGTGGTAAAATAATCTCTTCATTTGTACATTTTTCATTTTAACTCTAAATATCTATGAGAACATTTTACCCTGTACAGCTTTTCAGTTCTGCATTATAACCACATGCAAAATATTTCAGTTAATAATACATTTAATGAATAATGATTACCACGCTAAATTCACCATCGTCTGGTCATCACAAATGTCAAAGGTTTCCTGGGGATTTATATACATTTATATAAATATATTCAAAAGAACAGATTTTCTCTTGCACAGTACGTTTTGTAATCAGCAGCAAGAGAACTGAGCTTGACCTCCAACCTTTTAAAAGAGACTGATTGAGCATCATCAGTATTCAAGCTCCTCATTAATATGTAGTGTAAACCTTATAACACAGTCAAGGCAGAAAAGAGTAAGGCATACTCACGACAGTTTGCTAAAAAATAAAAATAATGTCATTAATTATTTAGAAAAGAGAAAAAAAATAAACAAAAAAATAGATTTTCAATATATTATATTGTTAGTTTTGTAATTAAGTCATATGACATGGTATAAAGAATTACGCATACTCAAACTACTGTAATTGAGCAGTTTTTCTCAGGAATTGTAATTTACTTTTTTAAAATGAATATTTTTACTATCCTCTTTAATACATTTTTACTGCAGTATCGGTAGTTTTACTCAACTACCTTCCTTCAACCTGCAGTCACTACATTATTATTTCTTTCAGTCTTGCAAGTCCAATCAAATTGCACATAGAAGGTAAAATCGCCTCATAATGAACTACCTCAAGACATGGGCGATTTATAATTGCTGCAAACTGTTTGGTAGCGATAAAAGTGTCCAAGAAGATGTCCAAAATCTTTACATGCATTGACCAAGAGACAGAAGATGACAGATGTTTACTATATGATGACTGAAATGGCCTTAAAAACCTAGCAGGCACAAGATGTCAACATGATGTTAGATTGACGTCGCACCTCAATGCTGTGGGGACGTTGCATTTTGTTTGTAAATGAAAATTGTTTTGATGTCAGAACTCAACATCAGGCCGACGTCAATGTCCAAAATCCAACCTTAAATCAACCAAACGTCTAATGATGTCAGAGCTTGACGTTGTGTGGACGTTACCACTATGACGTCTACCTGACGTCTAGTCTGTTGGATTCTGGTTACCATAACTAACGAGTAAATGTCAGTAATCAACGTCAATATGATGCTGGTTGAAGATGTTGGCTTGACGTTGGATATTGGTCACTTTCCAACACAACCTAAAATCAACCAAATATCAACATTTAATGATGATAAAGCTTGAAGTTGTGTGGATGTTACCACTATGACGTCTAACAGATGGTGGATTTTGGTTGCCATACCTGACGAAAAAAAATGTCAGTATTTAACATCAATATGATGCTGGTTTAAGATGTTGGCTCAGCGTTGGATTTTGGTCACTTTCCAACACAACCTAAAATCAATCAAATATCAACGTCATTTGACATCATTATTGGATGTCTAAAAAACGTTGTCCTTAGACGCTGGCTAGGCATTGAATTTTGTTCACCTGACGTCACGACCTAAATCTAACCTCATATTAGCATTTAATGATGTTGTGTGTCTGCTGGACAATAACTAGATGCACTACAGACTGTTACGTTTACACACATTCACAGGTTACTTAAATGCATCAGCTTTTAACAGCATAATACTCACTACTCTACTCCTGAGGACTTTTGAAAGGTCTACTTTTTACTCATACTTGAGTAGTATTTACAACAGATACTTTTACTCTACTAGCACTACATTTTAAGCAAGTAATGGTACTTTCACTTAGGTATGATTTTTCAGCACTCTTTTTCCCACTGCTCAAATGATGCATCAACTAACAAACAAACAAACAAACAAACAAACAAACTAACTAACTAACTAACTAACTAACTAACTAACTAACTAACTAACTAACTAACTAACTAACTAACTACAGGTTGGAACAACATAAGACTGAACAATCCTACATAATAATGAGTAATTTTATAAAGTGTTGTTTTAATATAAATCTTTAAAGGCAACTAGCTTTAGAGCCACACAAACAAAGTGAATCAGACAACTGTGATCCATATTGTGACAAGTTAGACATTCAAATGGTTTCTATTTTAATCTGCATTCTCTGTAGATCTGCATAATAAAGGCGTCACAATCTCAACATACATGACATTAAAATAAATAAATAAATAAATAAATAAACCGGCAAAGAACATTCTCCCATATCTCAAGGGAATGAAACATGAGATAATAAATTCAAGATGGCAGAACACAGCCTACAGAAAATGTCAACAAACTAGAACATGTATGTACAAAGGCAACAGGGGATGCATATGTAATTTTGGTGACCCCGACGTGATCCACTGGAGAACAGAGTTGATAAATAGATGGGAAAAGTTTGACGATAAACCTAAATTCTGGTTTGACAAAGTCATGGGTGAAAGTTTATAATAAAAGCTGTTTGAAAAGTCAAATCAACTAGCATGTGGCTAGTAGCTTTAACATTGTGCTAACATATTAATATTGTACTGGTTAACCAATGCTATCTCACAGAAATGTGTAACTTTTTGATATTTATATATTTTAAAGAACTAATAGATTTTTCGAATGACCAGATCAAAGCAGTCCAGCGCAGAGCGCGTTAGTTGTGCACCTCGCTTACACACTGCTTAATACACACAGAATGTACAGCAATAAGCAAATATCTTTACATATGAAAAAGAATTAACTTATTAAAATATTACAAAAATTATTATTTTCTAGCCTACATGAATATAAAAACCACCACCTCCATGCCTTCTTCGTCTCGGGGGTCTTTTTCAGATTACTCATAACAATTTGCTTTGGTATAATGTTATCATTTTAAGCAGTATTATTTATTATATGCATATTTATATTTGTTTTATTAAAGGCAAGGCAAGTTTATTTATATAGCACATTTCATACACAGTGGCAATTCAAAGTGCTTTACATAAACAGGAATAAACTGTTTATGTAAAGCACTTTTTTATGTAAAACTTTTTTCTTGCTAGTGAAGTGTTCAGTTTTTCCACTTATAAAGTCCGTCATGTAAATAGCAAATGCACTATGGCGCAACACAACTGAGTCTTATAGGGAATGTGAGATGAAACTCTGATTGGTTTATTCTCAAAACACACCTATAACTCATTACGAAAATAAGCTCAACCCCGTTAAACCATGCGCCACGGCGCAAATCTGATTTTTCCGTCACTAAAATAGCAAAAGTTGATTCAGACACGCTCTTAATGCTTTTGCGCATAGATCCTATAAGTATTGCATTTTATAATTCTAAGATAATTCAAAGTTTGCTTATATTTAAGAATTCAGGATTTCATCATTGTTGACAGCCCTAGTTTAAACCCAAATCATAAGTCTGATCAGTTATAAAATTTATTACATACCAAGGTCGGAAATCCTGAACATCTGAGCCGAGTTCAGTGGTTGTAGATTGAAAGCTCTAGAAGGAGATATTAATTAAAATTCTTAAAGAAACATATACCTTTATCTATGATGTTACTATATTTTAGAGACGCCCATTATGATTTCACCACCAGCAAACAATGTTAATCATTACAGCAGCTGATGGTGCATTTTTGGAGAGCCTTTCTTATGTAATCTGAATGGGTGTTATATACAGTAGTTGCGATCTGGTTGTTAGGGCATTTCTAGGTCTCTGGAATCTAATTCAAGAACTGATTTGAATCTGCTCCAGAAATCTCAAGTCCCTGCTGTCGACTGGTCTACCGTTTCCCAAAAGGCTGACTTCCAAACGCAACCACACCAAATGGTGATGAATATTCTCCTCAGCTCCCTCTTTTAACTTGGATTCACGCGAGAATCCCATAATCTTGACGCTTTTATCCCAAGGCTTTCCTCAGCTGGGAAGAAGAGGAGCAAGGCTGCATGTGTTAATTGAGTTCTTTGTAGTGGTTTCATAGGGAGTGTGGATGAAAGAGGAGCAGCCAGATCTCCATCTCTGCCAGACAGCCTGACTCCGCTACTACATCAACTATCTGTATACGTTGACGTGGATTTGTCTTTTTTTCAACCAGAACCATACCACAATAAATGTGCATTAATATTTTTACACCATAATAAGTATTGAAATTAGTGTTTTGATATGCCAACATACTGGCTGTGTATGAAATGTTGTACTTTAAACATTCATTTTGAGATTTAAATCGAAATTTTAGACTAAAAATTTTATCATTATTCAAAATACAACTAATAATTCATTCATTAATTTTCCTGTGGCTTAGTCCCTATTTATTAGGGGTCGACACAGCGGAATGAACCGCCAACTTTTCTAGCATAAGTTTCACACCGCGGATGCCCTTCCAGCCGCAACTTAGTACTTGGAAACACACATAAACTCTCACATTCACACACACACACACACTCTATGGTCAATTTAGTTTACCAATTCACCTATAGTGCATGTGTTTAGACTGTGGGAGAAATTGGAGAACCCAGAGGAAATGTAGGGAGAACATGCAAACTCCACACTGAAATGCCAAATGGTCCAGCCAGGACTCGAATGAGTGACTTTCTTGCTGTGTGGCGATCGTGCTACCCTCTGTGATGCCAATACTCTTATTTATAAAACCTGTGAGGCGAGAGGCACTGTGCCGCCACTAATAATAACTAATAACATTAATTATGGACGCCTTGGATCGCACACAAATATCACCCATTTCAGGGGAAGACAGGTCAGATGAGAGAGGTGTACATGTGTGAGTGTGTGTGTGTGTGTGTGTGTGTGTGTGAGCCTGTAGAATCTCAACAGGTGTCCTTGAAACAGGGAGCAGGAATTCAGAGTGTCTCCTTATCTTGTTCTCCAGGGGAAGTTGTTTGTCTCCAGCCAAATCCGTGTGGCAGGAGAGTCACGTTTTAAATGTAACTTCGAAGTAATTAGTAATAGGGTAGGCCCTATTGGAATTGCTTCATTTCTTCTTCTTCTTCTTCTCTGGAATAAATCGGGATTTTGAGGGTCTAAACATGCCCGAAAACTCACTAAACTTTGCACATGCCCCAAAAGTGGCAGAAATTTAATGCTTGTTATAGATTTCAGAAGTGGGTGTAGCAAAATGGCTTGACAGTACCATCTATGCATGTTTGACGGACTGGCCCCAAAGCTACAATTCACGCACTTGTACGAAAATTGGCACACAGGTCAAATGTCGAAACCTACAAAAAGGTCTCTTAGGGCAAAATCTCAAACCCAACAGGAAGTCAGATATTTTAAACTTACTGCACTGGAAAAGTGCAGTTTTTGCCATTTCCAGGCGTTGTATTTTAACAAACTCCTCCTAGGAATTTTATCAGATCAACACTGAAATTGGTTATTGTCCGTGGCGGCCTCGCAAACTTTGGTGATTCGCCACGAAACAAGAAGTTTTTATAACACATTTATAGCGCCAACTGCTGGCAACTGGAAATTACATTGTACATTGTAACATATTCCTCCTACAAATTTTATTGTATCAGCAACAAATTAGGTTGGTGTCTCCTGAATGCTCTAGCAAAGATATGTTGTAAAGATCTAGGCTGCGTCCGAAACTGCATACTTCCATACCATATAGTACACTAAAATCAATACGCCAGCAAAGTAGTATGTCCGAATTTATAGAATCCGAAAATCAGTATGCAAGAAGTACCCGAATAACTTACTACTTCCGGCGAGATTCTAGAGTGTGCATCCCATACACGCTGCGCTATCCCATGATGTCCCGCGAGAGAATTCATGAATAGGAATGAAATGATGCAACTGACGGAGGTAGGTCTTGTGACCATGACAAAATGGCGGATGTAGTCATCCGAATTCCATTCATACTTTTCACATACATACTGTATAGAACGTACTTTTTTCTAATGGCCGAGTAGTACGTTTAAATTCAAATGCAGTACCCACTGAGTATTAAGCGGTTTCAGACGCAGCCCTAGTGTTTTCGCCGAATGGCGTGTCCATGGTGGCATGGCAAACTTGTGTTTCGCCATGCAAAAGGAAGTACCTATAACTCAACCGCACAGTGTCTGATCTGCAACTTCATAGGTTGATAGAATTCCTCTCTTGAAGACAACTACATGCCAATATTGAGTCACAGTCATAGTGCCACCTGCTGACAGAAGGAAGTTTGGCATAAATTGGTGATTTCTAAGAGTTTTTTAAAAATATATTTCGGTTTAAATTATTTTTGTTCGCCGTTCTCTGTCATCCTAAGGCCACCAGGCGGCGGGGTGCCCGGGTGCGAGGTCCCTTACATTGCTGCTTGCAGCTTTAATTATTAATGTAATAAGAATTCTATTTTCCAGTAGTAGTCAGTCATTTGTAATTTATTACATTTTTAAAGCAACTTATCCCACACTGAAAACACACATCTGCTTCTGTTGCTCAAAGCCTCTTTTCTCATTTCCGAGTGCTCTTCAACGATTACATGTTGTAGATGAAGTACTTGCACAAAATCAAGAGCACAGAGGACATGTTAACGTGTCTGAGATGCTTTAAAGATGAATAGTCTAACTGTCCGTCCTGGGAAGACTAATTAAACCAGAATGGGAGGCTGAATGTGGACCTTCTGTTCATTTTAAAGGGCACCATTCTGACGCAAGCAATTTTGAAGAGTAAACCTTCAAAATCACCAGACAGACAGCCCGGCTATCAGGTTTTTCATCATTTTCTAACATGAACGGGCTCTTTTGTTTTTATTTCTGGTCTTCCCCTGATGTCCTTTCCATTCTCAAAGTCGAACTTTGTTCCAGGGAGAATGATTGGGTTTCTGTTTGGTCTCTAAGCTGAGATGAAATACAAGCCCCCCTTAAAATCTCATTCACTGCCTCCTAAGTTCATCTCTCCTCCACTATTACCTTCAGATCTGGTGTCTGAGTAATGAGGGAAGATATCCACCGTCCCGAGGTAATTTGCTAGAGCAGACGGTGACCTTGACTGGCCTGGTTCACTCTGGCCTGATAAAAGCATTAGGCGCTGTACTCAATTCATTTTGTTATTTTAGTCTGTGAACGCAAAAGTAAAGGAGAAATCCATCAACATCATGACTGGGATTGCTCAGTTTAAAGGAACATTACCTCTGGGTCTGGCTAGAGCAATTTTAGCTTAGCTTAGCATAGATTATTGAATTGGATTAGACAATTAGCATCTTATTTCAATTTTTTTATCATTTTCTGATTTTTAGCTTGACTCTTCTGTAGTTACGTTGTGGTTTTTATCGCTACTTTTTGGAAGCATGCTAATTTTACAACTCTCCTAGAGGTAAACAGTTGAGTTTTACCATTTTTTTAATCCATTTAGCAGATCTCTTGGTCTGTGGGAGCCCTTTTAGCTTAGCTTAGCATAGATCATTGCATTGGATTAGACCATTAGCATTTGTTATATGACATAAAAAAAAGTCAGGTTTAAAATTGAAAAATTATCTAAATTATTTTTTTTACATTTTTGAGCTAGATGCTAACAGTCTAATCCAGGGATAGGCAAACTTGATCCTCGAGGGCCGGTGTCCCTGCAGAGTTTTGTTCCAACACTAGTCAAACACACCTGAACAAACTAATCAGTGTCTTCAAGATCACTTGAACTCTATAGGGAGGTCTGTTTGAATAGGGTTGGAGCTAAACTATGCAGGACACCGGCCCTCCAGGATCAAGTTTGCCCACACCTGGTCAAATCCAACTCAAAGCTTTATGCTAAGCTAAGCTAAACGTGCCCCCTGCCAGACCTGGAGATCAGCTAAATGGATTAAAAAATGTTTAAACTTTTCTAATTAACTTTAGCGACTTGTAAAATTTGTCTATTTCCAAATAAAAGTGAAGTGCTACTTTAAGGTGCCTTCTAATATATCATTGCTCGGACAAAACCTGGATAAAATCCTCTTAACGGACGTAAAAGGACGTTGACTGAAACTTTCTGTCACACACCACGCATGTCATACAAACGCAAGCCTGATAAAGGTGACCCGTACCGACCCGAACCGTACCGAACTGTACCAGTCAGTGAAAATGAGCCATAAGCTTCAGAATGGGTAAGAAATAAGTGACTTTGAGCATAGCATGGTTGTTGGTGCCAGGCTTGAGTATTTCTGAAATTGCTGATCTACTGAGATTTTTAAATACAACTATATCTAGAGTCTATAGAGAATGACCTAAAAAATAAAAAAAGAACATATCTAATGAGAGAAAATGCCAGAGGAGAATGCCAAAGGTCAGAGAAGAACGGTGTCACTCCTGACAGCTAAGAGCAAAAACAAAACTGCCATTTTCACAGGCAGCAGCTATGTATTGACCTATTTTGATGCGCATTTTTAAATATAACAGTGATTCAAAAAGCAGAAATGATACATAATTTATCTGGTTAAGATATTGGCTTAATTTAATTTCAGACAAAACAGAATTATTGCTTATTGGGCCTAAATCTTGTACACAGCAAATCTCACAACTCTACCTACAATTAGCTCTATTATAAAAGATCTGGGTGTCATATTAGACAGCAATTTAACTTTTGAAAATCATATATCCCATGTCACAAAAACTGCCTTTTTTAATCTGAGAAATATTGCTAAGTTACGAAGTATGCTATCCATCACAGATGCAGAAAAGCTAGTCCATGCTTTTAGGACCTCTAGGCTAGATTACTCTAATGATCTATTTACTGGCTGCCCAGCATCCTCTATTAACAAACTTCGGCTAGTACAAAATGCAGCTGCCAGAGTTCTTACCAGGTCAAGAAAATATGATCATATCATCCCAATTTTATCCTCCTTACACTGGCTGCCTGTTAAGTTTTGTATTGAATTTAAAATATTGCTTCTCACCTATAAAGCTTTAAATAATCTAGCTCCTGTTTATCTAACCAACCTTCTGTTTCGCTAAAATCGCTCTTTAAGATCTCAAAATTTAGGGCTTCTGGTAATATCTAGAACAGCAAAGTCAAGTAAAGGAGGTCAAGCCTTCTCATTTATGGTTCCTAAACTCTGGAATAGCCTTCCTGATAATGTCAGAGGCATTCGCCCAATTCAAAACTAAATTAAAGACCTATCTTTTTAGTAAAGCATACACTTGTGTGTAAATACATCATGAACAGCAGCTATGCTAATTATTCTCTTTATTCTCTATTTCCAACTGGGGATACTCATCCCGTGGCCCTTAGTGCCACTGATTCAATCCAAGACCAGCGACGAGATGATCCCAAGGTTTCCATTTCCTGGACCAGGCCGTTTCCTGAACAGCTGCTGTGGTGGTGATGGAGGAGTGGAGAGCATGAGACTGATTTCTGTGATGCTCCAGGGACAGACGAGTTTTCGCTGAGATCCAGCATTCTCCAGCCTCCGGCATCTAGACTGCAGCTCTGCACAAGACGTTTGGCCAGAGGAGAAATGGTCATGCCCAACAGAACCTGGTTTTTCTCTAGGTTTTTTAAATTTTCTCTTTCGCCAATTGGTGAAGTTTTTTCCTTGCCGCTGTCACCACTGGCTTGCATGGTTTGGGATCTGTAGAGCTGCGCATTGATGGATTTGCTCTTCAGTGTTTCGACTCTGAGTAGTGATTATTAAACCACACTGAACTGAGCTAAACTGAACTGAACTTAAACACTGAAAACTGAACTGACACTGTTTTAATTTACTATAATCTTCTATGTGAAGCTGCTTTGACAAAATCTACATTGTAAAAGCGCTATACAAATATAGGTGAATTGAATTGAATCATTCGATAGATGACGATATTATTAAAAACAGCATTTATCCCTTAAAATCAATATAGGCATCGATATATACAGTTTAAGTCGAAATTAATAGCCCTGTTGAATTATTAACAAACAGCAACATTTATTCATCATTTATCTAGTTAGAGATATCTGCTTAATTTCATTATTTGACCGATGACGACATTATCAACATCCTATCCTATTAATAATTTCTGTTTCTGTTTAACGGAAAGATTTTTCAAACATTCATTTCTACACATAACAACGTTTCTAAACATAACAGTTTTAATAACTTATTTTTAGTAACTGATTTATTTTATCTTTGCCATGATGAGAGCACACTATAATTTACTAGATATATTTAAAGACACTAGTATTCAGCTTAAAGTTACATTTAAAGACTTAACTATGTTAATTAGACAAGTTAGGCAAGTCATATAAGAGGGCGTATAATATTGACCTTAAAATGGTTATAAAAACTGCTTTTATTCTAGCCAAAATAAAACAAATAAGGTTTTCTCAAGAAGAAAAAATATTGTAGGAAATACTGTGAAAAATTCCTGAATCTGTTAAACATCATTTAGAAAACATTTGAAGAAAAAAAAATTCACAGGAGGGCGAATAATTTTGACTTCAATTATACGTATCCCTAATTCTGACATCTAAAAATAGACCAAATATGCCAGAAATCAAACAGAAATAAGGCAGTTCTGAATTCAAAAGTGTGAATTTCGCTGTGAACACTACCTGTAAACCTCTTTTGCTACAGCAGAAGGAATGTGCAATTATATCCTAAAGAGCTCAACATAATCTGATGGCTTCATTCCTTCATTGACTGCCGCAGGTCATGCGTCCCCCTGCAGTCAGGGTCAATGTGCTGAGGAGGCATGAATGCAGTACTGTACTGCTCAGCGCTCTGTGTATGATTTGATATGCTGCCCTATAACCTTCAATCAAAAGCCTGCTGCTCACAAGTGGGCCACGGTTACATTATTATCGGAAAGTACAGATTACAGACCTAGACAGCTCTATACAAATAACGGATCACTATCTGTAGCTTATTTCTCATGAAAATGCAGGTAAAAGGTTCAGAATCTTTTCTTCCCATGAAATAGCAACAAAAACATCAGATTGCCATGTCTGATTACACTGCAAAAACACCAGTCTAGTTTCTAGTCTAAAAAGTCTTAAATCAAGGAGCAAACAATAGTGTTTAGTAATAAGTCAAAATTAAAGAGCCCCTATTATGCATTAAAATAGTCATATTTTGGTAATACAATGATAAATGTAAAAAAAATAAATGTTTTCAATAATGTGTAAAAACAAGCAAGCTCTACTCGTATCCATACGCTTTTTTACAACATAAACTTTCTTTAAAGGGCAGCTATGGTTAAAAATCTACTTTTCAAGCTGTTTGGACAGACATGTGTGTAAGTATAGTGTATATACTGTCATTATTGGGGTGATATAAACACACACAGTCCTTTTTTTTTTTTTTCAAATTTAACAACATATAAGCAGTGGACCAATTGGAGCAGTTTTCAGATCGACCGCAACTTTACGTAGAGTGCGGTCCCCCCGCCCACCAATATTGATTGACAGCCTCGCGTCACGATCATATCCACAGTTTCTTGTTGCATGTACGCCATTTTCAGCGTGCGAGTCAAAGCGATATACAAGAAACACCCTTGCTCTATTTTTAGATGAAAGGCTCATTGGGCTCAACATAAGATCAATATTCTACACATTATCGCTGTAATCGGAATTATCGCTTGTACCTTTTGCGTGGCGCCGTGCATTTCGGAGTTCTGGGCGTGGGTTTCTGTCTGGGTGCACGTGGCGGAGCTTCGGGTCAGCGGCTCGGCGGCTGCAGCGCCGTTGTGTTTGCCCTATTGGAGGCCTGTGCTTGGAGTTCTGGAATGCGTGGCGCGACTATTCGGGACAGTTCATGTTTCTGCCGCGTCACTGAGTGTCTGGTGTGCCGTGTCGCGGCGCATTCGATGCCTCAGTCAAAGTTAATTCAGTGTGTGTGGTTATTAGTCTAACAAAGACTATACAAAGACACAAATGATCTTGTACTCTCTGCTTGGGCTGTGTCTGGGTCGAACATGTACCGCTGAATGCTGATCCTAGCTTAGCTTCTCTCTCTCTGTCTGTCAGCCTGTCTGTTGCAAACACAGAGACTGGGAGCTCTTGGCTCCGCCCCCTTGTTACGTTGGGCGGGAAGCCGAAACTGTGAAGCAACACGCCCCTAAAACAGCAAACTGTGTAAACGCCCCCAACATGACACTTTTTAACAAATTATAATAAAAACATCTGAACTGTGTGTTGAACTGAACCTAAACTGGCACACTCAGAACAACCATAATATTAAATCTTAAAAAAGGGGAAAACTATGTGCCCTTTAAACCATTACGATAAATAGAGTTAAAAATTACCTTTAAAATTTTACATTTCAAACTTTCTCAAGCGAGCATCAAGGTTTGTTAATCTTGTGTTAATTTATAACTTTATATACTGTTTTCGATGTGTTTATAAAAAGTTTAAAGTTTTATTGAGATGGATTGTTGGTGATTGTATGGGTTTTGGCCAGATTGGGTAGCTATACATGATCAAAAGAAAATTAAGACCTTTTAAAAAAAGATTTCAGACCTACAACACAAATTTTCAAGAAATTTAATACAATATAAGGCATGAAATTTGGATTTTGAGATTTTTTAGTACTTTTTAAGAGCCTGCAGAAACCCTGAGATAAACAAGAACGTTCACTTAGCATGTTTTTGAAATATCTGCAAACATGGTATTTATTAAGGTACTTTTATGCTTTAGAAGAGTCAAGAACTTGTAAACAGCACCTTTAAAGTAGTACAAAAACAGTCTAAAACTGTAAGTGCTTGTCTATATAATAAATCCAGAGGTTTTAAAAGTGTAGATTTTGTGTTAGATCAACTTAATGATCAATAAGTGATATGAGAGAATATAAATACATTAGGTTAGCATTTCCTGAACCATTTCAAATCTGCGGAAACACAGCCGCATCAGCAATGTATGTTTGACATGTGAGCTACTGCAGTAGCATGTTTCACGCAGGACATCCTACTGCGGGAGACGCATTTTACCCCAGAGAGCTGAAGAATGACCTTTATGTTCTGACAGGCCCCTATCGACATCTGATATTTAGGAAAGCTGGACGATGCTGCTTCTTGTCCATTCCAGCAGTTGTGCTTTATTTAAAAGGCTAAAAATACATTCAGGGCTGGGCAGTGTAAGCTATTCTGTCGCAATTGTTACTTTAAATAAATGTTCATGAACTGTAAAATGTATTTGGGAGGATGTTTGATTTTTTAATTATTATTAAATACTATAAACACATGGTAAATAGTAGATCAAGTGTCAAATTAACACAACAAGCCTCGATGCTGGCTAGACAAAGTTTGAAATGTCAAATTTTAAAGTGCATAAAGTAATGCAGACAGACAGATAGTAACATGTTTTGGCAATTGCTAGCATATTTCAATATGAAGCTAGCATGCTTTAATGCCTCAGCATGTTTTAGAGTATTGTTAATGTGTTCATTATTTGTCAAAATGCTTTACAGGGTTTAGTAAGCATGTTTTAAAACATTTTAAAGCTGCAGATTTGATACTTTTTTAGCATACTAATAATGTTTAAAAGTTGCTAGCACAATTTATCATGCCGCTATAGCATGTTTAAACATGTTGCTAGCATGTTTACAGCATTCTAGCCCAATATTTTAACAATATTTCATGATTCTAGAGTGGTTTCTGCTTTCACGGTGCACAATGAACATGTTGCCAAGACGCTTATGACATTTTAACAATAAGTTAGCATGCTTTAGCATGTTTAACCTTTCTAAGTCTTTGTGAAAATATTCTAGAATGTTTCTAGCATGATTTAACAAAGTTATTACACTGCTAACATATTAAGCTTGGCTAGCATATTTCTAAGATTTTTTCTAAGTAGTATGTTTATGTTTTAACAGGTTGCTGACATGCAATAACATGTTGTTGAAATGTAAACATAGCATGTTAGCATTATTTAGCACATTGCTAGTATAATTTATTCCACTACTAACATGTTTACACTGTAGATTATATTTCTAATATCATTTTTTTCAAACTGCTGGCATGATAACCATGCTGGTATCATTTTGTTATACATGTTTACATCGCTAATATGCTAAGATGCTAAGATGTTTTTAGCAAAATATCTTAGCATAATTTAATGTTTCTATTAGTATATTCATGTTTCAACATGTTCCTGACATGCTAATGAACTAAATGCAAATATATTGTAGTGTGTAGTTTGTAAGTATTAGGCTCTGTTCATTTTCTGAACAAGAACACTTGCATGCAAACCGCACGCAGTTCTGAAGCACAGGCGATTCATAAAAATTCATTGCTTTGTTTACAGGCACTTCATATCAACACGTCTGATCATATATCAGAGAGATGCATATTCAAGATTTAGGGCTGTGCTAAAGCAGACGAATGCTAAAACCGAGATTGTCATCTCTACCTTCGTAATACAGATGAGATCCTGACTCTGGCATATTATTGCGGAGGCGCCGAACACAACAGTGTTTGTGCCAGCCGCGTCACTGCTTTTCAGTCAACTATAAAAATATCTCAACGCAAATCTGCCATGAGTGAAGCAGTGGAAATAGGTCAAGCACTTTCACATTCTCACATCCAGATGAATTATAAAATGTACTTGCCAAGTCAACAGAGGAAATCATTTGCTTATTGGTGGAACATGGTGAACTACATAGCAAGCAGATGTTGACTGACTCCTGTTGATTTGTGAAGTGTTTTCACATGCTTTGAGTTTAGTAGCTTCATTTCAAAGGGGGTAAAGTATTCAAGTACTGTGATATTTTAGTATTAGTCTTATATGTAATATATACTGTCTATATACATGTGTAATTTGTATATGCTGTAATACTGTAATAGTTGTTTTGTTTTTTGTCCAGCATTGTTCTGTGTTGTTCGCAGTGTTCAGTTGTAGCTATAGGGGGTTGTTGAACTGTTACTGTTGTTGTACAGCTTTTTTATCAGGTATTTATATTGTAATTTTTAGTAAACTGAATAGTTTAAGAGTTTAGGCTTTTGTATTTTATTTATTTATACTTTTAGTGATCCTAGTATTTAAACTAGTGGTCCCCAACCCCTGGCTACCGGTCTGTGGATGAATTCTTACCAGAGCGTAGTTTGAATGATCTTTTATTTTAAAAATAAAAACTAACTAACTAACTAACTAACCTACCAACCAACCAATTACTAGCAACTAACTAAATAACCAACTAACAACTAACTAACCTACCAACCAACCAACCAATTAATAATGAACTAACTAACCAACCAACTAATAACGTACTACACACCAACTAATAATAACAAGCAAACTAACTAAATAACAAACTAACAAACAAGCTAACTAGAAACTTACTAACAAACTAACTAAATGACCAACCAGCAACTATATAACAACTAACTAACCTACCAACCAACAAACCCATTAATAACTAACTAACTTACCAACTAACTACAAACTAACTAAATAAATAAATAACTAAAAACTAACTAATTACTAATAACTAACTAACTAACTACAAACAAACTAACTAACTAAAAACTAACAACTAATTAACTGACTAACTAACTAAATAAATAAAAACAAACTAACTAACTAAATGACTAACCAACAAACAACTTCCTAACCTACTAACCAACCAACCAACCAACTTATGATAGCGAACTAACTAACCAACCAACTAACTAATAATTAACTACAAACTAACTAAATAAAAAATAAACTAACTAACTAAAAAACGAACTAACAAACTAACTTATTACTAATTAACAAACTAATTATTAACTAACAACTAACAAACGAAATAACCAAAAACTAGCAAAATAACTTACCAACGACTTAAAATAACCAAGAATAAACTAGCAACTAATTAACTAACTAACTAAATAAATAAATACTAACTACTAACCAACTAAATCACAAACTAACCATTAAATAACTAAATAACTAGTTATGAATATAAAAACAATATCTATCTATCTATCTATCTATCTATCTATCTATCTATCTATCTATCTATCTATCTATTTTTCTCTTTCTTTTTCATTCTTTCATTATTTGTTCTGTAATTTGTCATTTTATTCCTTTAATCTTTATTTTTTCTTTCTTTTCAGTCTTGTATTGATTAATTCATTGATTTCATCATCCATTATTCATTCATTTATTTCTCTTTCTTTCTTTCTTTCTTTCTTCTCATTGTGCTTCATAAAAATGAACACATCTAAAGTGTAAATTCTGGAAACTTGAAAGCAATTTATAGTACTTTTAGTTTATTTTTTATTATTTTTTACAAATGTTGTTTCAGATTTATTTGAGATATATTTCATTTAGTATTTTATTATTTAGTTTTAATGATTTATGTATTTATTTTTTGTTAACTGAAAAGGCAACTGTTTTAATCTAATATTTAAATTTAATCAACTTAGTTAAAATCAGCTAATGTAAAAGTTTGTAGTTAATAACTACACTGGCACCAAAGTAGTAGTCCTACAATACTATAATACGATTATGGCATATTTTTGCTTCAGCTTCAAGATCTTAAACAGTTATACTTTTAGAGTTTTATTAATATCAATATCTTAAGTACGTGAATTGAATTCTTCACTTCATAATCCCTTTTAAATGTACAGATATTATCATTTTAAACGAACATACAGTCGAAGTCAGAATTATTAGTCCCCTCGATTTTTTTTCTTCTTTTTAAAATATTTTCCAAATTATGTTTAACACAGCAAGGAAATTTTCACAGTATGTCTGATAATATTTTTTCAACTCGAGAAAGTCTTATTTGTTTTATTTCGTCTAGAATAAAAGCAGTTTTGAATTTTTTATGAACCATTTTACTGTTATACAATAACTTGCCTAATTCCCCTAACCTGCTTAGTTAACTTAATTAACCTAGTTAAGCCTTTAAATGTCACTTTAAGCTGTATAGAAGTGTCTTAAAAATATCTAGTAAAGTATTATTTACAGTCATCATGGTAAAGATAAAATAAATACTAGAAATTTAATTATATTTAATTAATAAATATTTAAATAGAAAAATATTTCTATTTCTAAATATTTCTAAATATTTAAATAGAATAGAAATTTTCTATTTAATTAATAAATTTAAATAGAAAGTTAATAGAAATAAGTTATTAAAATTATTATGTTTGGAAATATGTTGAAAAAAATCTTCTCTCCGTTAAAGAAATTGGGGAAAAAATAAACACGCAGTCTAATAATTTAGGGGGGCTAATAATTCTGACTTCAACTGTATGTGCGATTTTATAGGGAAAAGAAACTCCTAACTTCTAATAAATGTACATTTATAAACAAAATTGGTTAAAACACTTTTATCTATTTCATTTAACCTTCTGAAATCATGTTTTAAATCAATAGCTTCATCTTATGTTCAAGCGTTACCATACAATAACAGCCCTGCTGCTGCTGCTGCTGGCCAGCCCCGTCATTTTCATTCATCATCTGATGTAACATCCAGGCTGGCAGCTTCATGTAAAGAAATAAATAACTCTTCTCTGGACTTTCGGGGTCACCAACAAATGTCAGTCTCAGCCTTTAGAGCTGGCTGGAGGCTTGTGGACAGAGAGAGAGAGAGAGAAGGCCGAGCTTTTGCTGTGGGAGTGAAAATTGCAGTTCTCTTCACAGCTAAAGTGCCCAGAAAAAAAAAAAACATCAGGTAATTGCAGCAAACTTTCCTGAGGAGAATTAACTGTCAAAAACACCACAGCTCCATCCGGAGTAATCAGACTTTATTTTTCCTCAAGAGAAAAATAAGGAATATCAGCGTTCAGCTTAAAGTCTGGTCTGTGCAGGAGGGGATTACACTAGTGGTGATTCACACCAATGTTGATTTGTCAAAAAAAAAATAGTGTAGGAGTTGATTTCCCGACTGGAAGCCACCGCAAAAAAATATATTCAGAAAATCGTAAAGCTCCTCTATGCACTCCAGTGCATCATTAGTTTCTTTTCTTTCTTATTTTAAAGCAAACAGATTTTCGAAACTTGTGTTTGCATGAAATCTAGGACAAGACTCGGCGAGGAAATAAGTCTGGAACTTCAAAGCTCTTGAAGCTGGAGTTGGAAAAGTGACCTCTGGTTCCTCAACCACAAGAACTTCAGCAGATTTAGAGTATAAACTTGGTATTTTTAGTGACAATTTGGCTGAAAACTGACATGTTTTTCTTCCTGTTGTACGGCAGAAAACATATGCTGTGTTTACTGCCACTAAAAAACAAGATCATTACACAAACTACTCAAAGAAAATCGGAAATTACACTAGTTTTCTATTTTAAAAACTAGCAAAGTGCTTTAAACTTGTCGTACTTTGCTATAACATACACTCAACGGCCACTTTATTAGGTACACCTGTCCAACTGCTCGTTTACGCAAATTTCTAATCAGCCAATCACATTGCAGCAACTCAATGCATTTAGGTATGTAAACATGGTCATGACGATCTGCTGCAGTTCAAAGCGAGCATCAGAATGGGGAAGGAAGGGGATTTAAGTGACTTTGAATGAGGCATGGTTGTTAGTGCAGATGGGCTGGTCTGAGTATTACAAAAACCGCTGATCTACTGGTATTGTCCAAGCGGCAACCTCCCGCTCTCTCTCAGGAAGCCAATACGGAAGTAACTAAAACTGCAATTCATCCGAAATTCGCTAGTCGTGGCCGCTCCTGGCTCCAAAACAGAGCAAATTTCAATTGAGCCCACTGTTAGAATGGCCAACTTTACAGCAGAAAAAACGGTGTTTACAGCCTGGTACAAAAAAGATTTTGGTTAATACAGCTAATATTACCCTTCATGACAACTGTGAGGGGGTGAATTTTTTTATAACTCATCCGTTTCCTTTATATTAAGTTATATTAAGTTTGCATAATTAAGGGCGTGGCCACTTGAGTGACAGCTAGGTCTCGTTGGTCGCCGTCACGTCACCTCAGCTGAATCCTGCAGATTAGCCACTGAACTCGGCATATTTATCATATTTCTTTGTTGTTTTATGTGGCTTTACACAGTCAACTGCCTTTTGGACTTGTTTCCTACAATTATTAGATGGCATGGCATGCTGAGTGCACTTAATTGTGCTCACAAACCATTCACGTGGCCTCCGTTCCCCATGTGAGTAAAGTTATATACTTATATACCATCTCTATACATGTATTTGTTTTATTTAAGATCATTTATCGTTTATATTTATATTTAGAGCTGTAATGCACTTCAGAATCTGACAAATTGATTAGCTGTAGGCTCTAGAACAGTCATCTGAAGCGTTGTCATACAGTGTTATGCAGGATTTCATCAATAGTCTTACATTAACTAACACAGACTATATCTGAAGTGTTTGGAAGTAATTCGTGTTTTCTTCCTGTTGAAAAACGTCATAAGAACAATGTTTAGTGGCTCAAGACACTTTATTGATATAGTATACAACCAAGCACAAGTGGTCAGAATACAAACGAGTCACAGGTGATAAAGTATTAAGCGTTCTCCCAAAGCAAAGTGTGTCTGAACCAGGTCCAAGCTAAATGCTAGCAGGTGTCTGTAGCTCCGCCCACTCTCCGCCTCATTGCCCTTGTTTGGTATCCCGCCGTGGGTGTGATGTTGCGCGAACAAAATGGCGACGGTTGGCCGCGCCTACTTGTGGCTTCTTTTGCGCTCTTTAGAAACCTATAGGTGACGTCACGGATACTACGTCCATATATTTTACAATCTATGGTATTGTCACGCAAACTATCTGTAGGGTTTACAGAGAATGGCCAGAAAAAGAGTAAAATATTCAGTGAGTGGCTGTTCAATGCCTTGTTGATGCCAGAGGTCAGAGGAGAATAGAACAATAGGAGAATAGGAGATTGAAGAAACGTTGCCTGGTCTGATGACTCTCGATTTCTGCTCCACATTCAGATGGTCAGGTCAGAATCTGGCCTCAACAACATGAAAGCATGGATCTACCCTGTCTTGAATTAGTAGTTCAGGCTGGTGGTGGTGGTGTAATGGTGTGGGGGATATTTTCTTGACACACTTTGGGTCCATTAGTACCAATTGAGCATCATGTCAACGCCACAGCCTACCTGAGTATTGCTGTTGACCATGTCCATCCCTTTATGACTACAGTGTCCCCATCTTTTGATGGCTAAAACCAGCAGCGCCATGTCATAAAGCGTGAATCATCTCAGACTGGTTTCTTGAACATGACAATGAGTTCACTGTACTCAAATGGCCTCCACAGTCACCAGAGCTCAATCCAATAGAGCACCTTCGGGACGTGGTGAATGGAAGATTGGCATCATGAATGCGCAGCTGAATCTGCAGCATCTGCGTGATGCTATCAAGTGAATAAAGACCAAAATGTCTGAGGAATATTTCCAGTACCTTGTTGAATCTATGCCAAGAGGGATTAAAGCATGTCTGAAGACAAACTAAAATTAACTTCACTTCCTTATTGTGTCATCAGTTAATTTTCATACACAGTATCTGGAAAATTTCAATACAATTATAATAATGCAATTAGTATGTCGCCTCATAGCAAGAAGGTCGCTTGTTTCCCAGAAATGGGTTGCGGCTGGAAGGGCATCCACTGTGTAAAAACATGTTGGATAAGTTTCCGGTTCATTCAGCTGTGGTGACCCCGGATTAAATAAATAAAGAGACTAAGCTGAAAAGAAAATGAATGAATGGATGAAGGCATATTTTAAAGGGCACCTAGGTTACCCCTTTTTTCAGATTTAATATAAGTCTTTTGCGTCTCTAGAATGTGTATTTAAAGTTTCAGATCAAAATACCCATCAGATTTTTCATTATACCTTTTACAAGATGCTGTTTTATACTGATTTCCAGCAGGGGGTGGTTTTGTCGTACTGCGCCTTTAAGCCGAGTTCTGCCCGCCTACTGTTTCCACATGCCTCCTCCCTCAGCTGCGTAAGACAACAGACAGACTTAAAGGAAGAAGGTCTCACGTAGCGTTTGTGAGATACTACAGTAAGAACTAACCTTTACTAATCAGTATTGTGAAGTTGCATTGATGAGTCACACACAATATCGTTACAAAGTTAACGCACGCGCGCGCACACACACAGATACACACGCACACACAGGCAGGCAGACAGACAGAGCGCGCTTAGCTTAGTTAAGGCTAACCTCAAGTACTGTGTGGATATCTGTTATGCTAATGTACAAAATAAACCTGATTTAACCTCCACAAACCGGGATTGAAGCGTCTTCTTTTATAATTGTTCAGACATGCGGCTGTGCTGATGAAGTAAAGCTGAAGTAAAACGCTGTAATTAAATACACACATACTCTGTTTTAAAACACTTTAAACATGTGAAACTTACTCTTAATCACATTTGATGACGATTGCTGATCCTAGCGAACAGAACAGAGCTTTTATTCCCGGTTGCTTTGCGTATGTCTGCCTGGTCTTGTTGACATATACACGCGACTACCGGAACATGTTAATGCGCGCAGCTGTCAATCAATTCAGTGGGCGGGGGGATCGCACACCTACGTAATAGTGCGATCGATTTGAAAACAGCTCCAATTGGCAGACCCTTTTTTATGTAGTTAAATTGACAAAAACGGACTGGGTGTGTTAATATCACCCCAGTATGACGGTCTATACACTATACCAACACACAGATCTGTCCAAACAGCTTGAAAAGTAGATTTTTGACCATAGGTGCCCTTTAAGGTTGTAAAACCCCTCACTACACACTTTATACACTTTCCTCAGACAGGTATTAACATTTTCACACTTCTCTCTCTTGTTTAAACTCTCTTAAGGCTCTATTTTAACGGTCTAGACACAAAGTCTAAAGCTCATGGCACAAAAGCATTAAGGTGAATCCACTTTTGCTATTTTAAAGATTGAAAAATATGCTCTGCACCCAGCGCATAGTCTAACAGGGTTAAGCTTATTTTCTAAATGAGGTCTGGGTGTGTTTTGAGCATTAAACCAATTTGCCATTACATGGTGGACTTTGTAAGTGTAAAAACTGAACGCTTCACTTGCAAGAAAACAGATAACAGCATCTGAGGTGCGAGGATAAAGAACGAGCCTCCTTCATTCTCTGTACTTTCTCTTTACTTTTTTCGTTACTCCATCATGAGCTTGGAGGACTGCATCCATACATCTCTGCAATGACTCAAATCACTGATTAATAAAGTCATCTGGAATGGCAAACAAAGCGTTCTTGCAGGACTCCCAGAGTTCATCAAGATACTTTGAATTCATCTTCAAAGCCTCCTCCTTCATCTTACCCAAGACATGCTCAATAATGTCTAAATCTGGTGACTGGGCTGCCCAATCCTGAAGCACTTTTAATGTGGAGGCTGGAGTATGAGAAGGAGCGCTATCCTGCTGAAGAATTGGCCCTCTCCTGTGGTTTGTAATGTTATGGGCAACACAAATGTCTTGATACCTCAGGCTGTTGATGTTGCCATCTACTCAGCAGATCTCTCATACTGAATGTAACCCCAAACCATGATCTGTCCTTCACCAAACTTGACTGATTACAGTGAGAATCTTGGCTTCCAGTAAGTCTTCTACAGTATTGGGATGCATCTCAACAGAAAAATCCACCTTCTGACACTTTTCCAATTGATCAACTAGGAGTCAAGTGATTATTTGTTGCTCTTACAACTGGGATCGACCACAATACTTTTGTCAGGTAGTGTACAATTTTATAGCTTTGCTGTATTTCTGATCAAACGAATGCATACTCCGTGAACAAACTCCAATTAAGTTTTAATGAATAAAGCGCTGGCATTATGATAAACGCATTACGCAAGTTCAAAAGTGGAATCCTTCTCCGCTCGCGCACAGACAAACCTAAAGGCCAAACAGATAAATATATCTCTATCGTCTCATTATCAGCTGATCTATAGAGACGCCATAGATTAATTTAGATTACAGATTAATCAAGCGTCGACTATATAAGAGCAAGCAGGATTATTATAGCCATAAATAATAGCAGCGCCTCATAAAAGATGTCACCATAACACAATAACTATATTGCATTAGCCTCGGTGCATCCCTCAAGGGGAACAATAGCAATCCTATTTTCTGTTTATTAAAGTTCTGCAATGTGACATGAAAACAAAGCATGTTGCCAATATAGGCCTGACAAAAAAATGTCTTTATTTATATATTTTTTGGTTTAAACTGAGCCCAGACGATGGATATAAAGCCGTACTGTTCTGCTTTCTCAGCGCTAACCAGATGCAGCAATGTGATTTGCATTCGTAAATGGGTTTGCATGGACGTCTGCCACCAGATGATCCAATTATTTGGAAAAATAATGTACATTTTCAGCTTCTGTTTAATTCTGAAAGCATGCAAAGAGATGACATGTGAACATTTCTGTATTAATGATTTGCTAAGGTTTGGATGCTTCTTAAAGGGGATGTGGTTAGTTAGGCTACGTTCACACTGCAAGCCATAGGGCCCTATCATACACCCGGCGCAATGCGGCACAATGCACGACACAAATGTTATTTGCTGGTTTCAGCTTGACGCAAGAGTCGTTTGGACGTTTTAAAGGGTTAACTTAATTTAAAGGCTTAACTACGTTAATTAGGTTAACTAGGCAGGTTAGGGTAATTAGGTAAGTTATTTTATACTGATGGTTTGTTCTGTAGATTATCGAGAAAAAATATAGCTTAAAGGGGCCAATAATTTTGTCCCTAAAATGGTGTTTAAAAAATTAAAAACTGCTTTTATTCTAGCCGAAATAAAACAAATAAGACTTTCTCCAGAATAAAAAAATATTATCAGACATACTGTGAAAATTTCCTAGCTCTATTAAACACAATTTGGAAAATATTTAAAAAAGAAAAAAAAAATTGAAGGGGGCTAATAATTCTGACTTTCTGCTTTATTTTGCTTTTTATTTTTATTTTAAAAGACGATGAACTGGAGGAGCCTGTCCGACTGTCAGTGAATGGCAAATATAAACGTCCCTTACCTCAAAACTGTTCTGTAGACAATCCACTATAACTAATATAAAATATAAACTATATAGCTTAAGGGGGCTAAAAAAAATGGCTTTAAAAAGTTGAAAACTGCCTTTATTCTAGTGAAAATTAAACAGACAAGACTTTCTCCAGAAGAAAAAATATTTTTAGACATACTGTGAAAAACTCCTGAATCTGTTAAACATCATCTGTGATTTTGAAAAAGTAAATGGGAGGGCAACTAATTTTGACTACAGCTGCACTTATCTGAAAATATTTACTAAATGTGAATAAACTGCCTCTCAATTCTCTGTAGTGTAATTACAAAAAAGTGGCAATAATTACAGCAGGAATTCTCTGATGTGGAAGCATGTTGTGGAGTGTCATTAAAACGGTGCAGTTGTGGCCAAAAATATAGCGTCAGACACCCTGCAAACGGCTCCAGGAAAACAAAGGATCTGAGATGTAAACAGAGAAATCAACACGTAAATCTCGGAGGTGAACATGCGAAAATTTACACCTGGTGGTGCAAATGAAACACGACTGCTGCGGTGTTGAATGTTTATTAGCCCTATGCATTATTATTGACTCACTGCTTTATATTAGTATTCATTCATTCATTTTCACACACATACATCCACACACACTCATACACTATGGACAATTAGGCCTACCCGATTCACCTGTACCGCAGGAAACCCACGCGAACGCAGGGAGGACATGCAAACTCCACACAGAAACGCCAACTGACCCAAGGCTTAAACCAACGACCCAGCGACCTTCTTGCTGTGAGGTCACAGCACTACTTACCGCACCACTGCGTCACCCAGTACTAGTATTTTTACCTTTTTAAGCAAAAAAAAAAAGACCAAATGAAGAAACATTGTCACTAAAATGACCAAAACAGCCCGAAGCAAAAATATAAATAAGAATGCAAAACAATCCAAACAAAAAAGCAACGCAAAACAAATAAACCTAAAAATGCAAAGCGCAACAATAGTAAAATCTAACAAATGAAAGGAAAGAAAAGCCAATCAAAGCATTTGAAAATTAATCGAATCAATCAATCAATAAATAAATTAATTGTTATCACCAAAATTACCAAAAAGCACAGAAACAAACCAAAGCAAAAGGACAAAATTAAGAATGAAATAAACCAACAAAAATCTTTGCAAAACAAAAATAAAAATAAAACAAAAAAAGCAGAGAAGAAACAAGTCAGCAAATATCAAAGCAAATCAAAGCAAAAAATCATGACAAATCAATTGTTTAAAAAAATGAACATAACAAACAAAAAAATACACACACACACACACACACACACACATATATACATGTGCTAACCTAAAAATGCAACGCTCAACAAAACTAAAAGTAAACAAAGTAAAGCAAACTAAGTAAATAAAAGCATTTTGACAAAAAAAACTTAAACAAGCGAATAAATGGAATAAGCAAAGAAAGAAAGAAAGAAAGAAAGAAAGAAAGAAAGAAAGAAAGAATAAAGGAAGAAAACAAACCAAAGCAAAACAAAGCAAAATTAAGTGAATAGTTTCAAAACAAAACAAACACAACAAAACAAAAACAACAAAAATAAACAATAAAGTAGAGAAGAAACAAATCACTAAAAAATTGAGTAAATCAGAACTAAGCAAACTAAAAAAAGTTTAGCAAATTAAAAATAAAAAACATAATAATAATAAAATAATGCAAAAAAAACAAAAAGAAAATTGGCCGAGGCAGTGGCGCAGTAGGTAGTGCTGTCGCCTCACAGCAAGAAGGTTGCTGGGTCGCTGGTTCGAACCTCGGCTCAGTTGGCGTTTCTGTGTGGAGTTTGCATGTTCTCCCTGCCTTCGCGTGGGTTTTCACCAGGTGCTCTGGTTTTCCCCACAGTCCAAAGACATGTGGTACAGGTGAATTTGGTAGGCTAAATGGTCTGTAGTCTATGTGTGTGTGAATGTGTGTGTGGATGTTTCCTAGAGATGGGTTGCGGCTGGAAGGGCATCCACTGCGTAAAAACTTGCTGGATAAATTGGCAGTTCATTCCGCTGTGGCGACCCCGGATTAATAAAGGGACTAAATCGACAAGAAAATAAATCAATGAATGAAAAAAGAAAATTCAAACCAACAAAATCTAAAGCAAAACAAAACAAATTGTGAAGAAATGAGGGGAAACAAACAAACTAAAAAGAAAAAAATGCAGAAAAGTAAAATAACAAAAATCAAAAAAATGTTTAAACAATTAAAAATAACGCTGATTAAGCTAAAAAATACAATGAAAATGTAGAAAACAAATAAATAAAAAAAATAAGAACGCAAAACAATCCAAACAAAAAAGCAAAGCAAAAGAAATAAACAAACGTAAAAAACAAAAGTAAAGCAAAGTCAAAGCATTTAAATAAATAATTACAAATATAATAATAAATATAAATAAACAAAATGAAATGAACAATCCTTGGCTGTCAAGCAAAATAAACTTTCTTTCAGAACAATAGAATTACCCATCTCACCAGCTGCCCACATTTACTAATACATCGCATTTTAACAAGGTTATCAAACCGGTTATATGGTCATTATAAAAACTAAACATGCTTATGTCTGCTGCCGTTGTGATGCAGCAGACGGTGCAGCTGGATTTATAGCAGAGCAGAATTATCTCTTCAAATCGAATTGGCTCCTCTGTGTCTGCCGAGATCTACTGCTGCATTGTGGGAAATGGCGAAAGGCGATCACATTTCTCCGCAGAGGAGAAAGAGCTGGACTTTCTGCTGTCTAATGCTGCGGTGGACCGAGGGGAGGTTTTGTTCAGAGTACCGGCTGTGGAAAGACCTGAATGGGGCTTCCATTACATTACTGTCACACCGCAGAAACCTCAGGGAACATTGAGAATCCACTTCAGAAAAATCACTAACAGGCTTTTATTGCCACCCTCCGTCAGGCTGTTAAAAGCTGCAGCAGATTTATTGCTGAAGGATCGTAAAGTTGTACATTACTGTAAGATGCGAAGGTGAAAGTGAAGTTGTCTACCATTGGTCTGAGTGAACAGGTCGGTCCTACGCAAATTCAGACAATGTTATGAGGCTCTGTTTTACTACACTCCATGATTTTTGTAGCTTGTTCAATCTACTTAATCAGGCTTATACTGGCTAATCAGGAGGACCGGGAGAATTGTTTGAGTTTTTGGCCGCGAGGGCCGGTGTCCCTAGCTCCAGACTCTGTTGCTCTCAGCAGTCGTACTATTTTCATTCAGTTATTTATAGGGATGTAACGGTATTGTAAATACCGTCATACCGCAATATTAATTTTTTTCGATATTACCATAGTCGCATGACTCGGTAAAACTATAGGTCTTCTGAGAAAATTTGCTCAGGCGAATGAAGCGAACGGAAGGTAGCGAAAACTACAATTCCCATCAGCCCATGCTTGACCATCATCCCTTGCGGTCTGTTGTCGCTACACATCCAGTAATGCGGAAATGGAGTGTGCTGCTAGAAGCGGGGATGAAAAAGAGCTGGAAAACTCTAAAGCGGGTGTTGTCGCCGCGCGCGTACTGAATAGCGGTGTTGTCGCGCGAGTTCTTATCAGCTGTGTTGTCGCGCGCGTACTGAATAGCGGTGTTGTCGCGCGAGTTCTTATCAGCTGTGTTGTCGCGCGCGTACTGAATAGCGGTGTTGTCGCGCGAGTTCTTATCAGCTGTGTTGTCGCGCGAGTACTGAATAGCGGTGTTGTTGCGCGAGTTCTTATCAGCTGTGTTGTCGCGCGAGTTCTTATCAGCTGTGTTGTCGCGCGCATACTGAATAGCGGTGTTGTCGCGCGAGTTCTTATCAGCTGTGTTGTCGCGCGAGTACTGAATAGCGGTGTTGTCGCGCGAGTTCTTATCAGCTGTGTTGTCGCGCGCGTACTGAATAGCGGTGTTGTCGCGCGAGTTCTTATCAGCTGTGTTGTCACGCGCGTACTGAATAGCGGTGTTGTCGCGCGAGTTCTTATCAGCTGTGTTGTCGCGCGAGTTCTTATCAGCTGTGTTGTCGCGCGAGTACTGAATAGCGGTGTTGTCGCGCGAGTTCTTATCAGCTGTGTTGTCGCGCGCGTACTGAATAGCGGTGTTGTTGCGCGAGTTCTTATCAGCTGTGTTGTCGCGCGAGTTCTTATCAGCTGTGTTGTCGCGCGCGTACTGAATAGCGGTGTTGTCAGCACACTGTTCAGATTGATGCAGACATGAGACCTCTATCTTACTCATGGCTTGTCCTCTCAAGTGGGGGAAAGACAATGCACAACAATACCCACTGCTGTCAACCTGGGCCAAGTCATATCTCTCTTGTCCCAGAAACCTCAGTCCCAAATGAGAGGTGTTTTTTCTGTTGCAGGGGACATTGTAAATACCCAGAGATACCAGCTTTTACCAGATTATATTTATATGATAATTTTCCTTTAAAGCCATCTCTATCTAAGTGAGTGAGTGATTAAATGTTGAATGTGATGAGTTTTCAACACTACTAAATTAAAACTTTATTTTTTTACATGGTTTAATATTTTTTTGTTATTAAAATTGAAGTTCCTGTTTCAAAGCTTACAGATAGATGGCTAATTTGTATGTCATTGACACTTTTGGCACTTTTTTGGAGTATTTTCTTAAGTTTTATTTTTTCCTGTAAATGATTCAATAAATACCGTACCGTGACATTCATACCGAGGTATTACCGTACCGTGAAATTCTGATACCGCTACATCCCTAGTTATTTATTTATTTGACCACAGCCTCTCTCTTGTTATTCATTATTTTGCCGCAGCTCCGCTCTTTTTATCTATTTTCTCGCAGCCTCGTGAGCAAGATGCAGCCTGCAGGTTAATGATGATGTAACACAGATGAGTCATTACAATTAGAAAAGCTGTTGTGGTCTAGTGGTCAGCGCGTTGCGTTACAACGCCGTCGACTCAAGTTTGAACCTCACCTGAGTAATATATTTATTTTTTTCATTTTCATCGTTAAGTCATATAATACTGTACGGTTGTTGAACATTTGAAGTTCTAAAGCAGCTGTTTTCTTGAAAAAGACGTGATAGTGCCATTAGAAACTGATTTGGAAATGACTTTATTTTAATATAGTCAGTCGTGAACTGAGGTGGGCCGGTCTGAGGCTTGAAACTCCAGGGCTTAAAAGGAGTCCCACTCCGGCCCTGCCTTTAATTAAGTGTTTTTGGGGGACAACCTATTTTTTTATGTTCAATCCACTTAAACTTTTAGAAACGGTTATGTTAGCTTAGATTTTGTTGGAACAACATGAAAACATTGTGTGGAACCCTGTATTTTTGATAGTGTATTGTGCTTGCTTTTAAAAATATTTATCATACACTCGGCGCAAAAAGGCGCAAGGCTTGTATGCCGTGATTTATTGCTATTTTGAGGTCAACGCAACTGTCATTTTCATGTTTTGCACCACATTGTTTAAATAGCAATCCATTTAAGTGACTTTGTGGACTCATGGGTGTTCTGGTCTATAATGGAGGTATGTTAAGGCAGGGGTTTTTAAACTTTTAGCATGAATACACCCCCCCACCCCTCACCCCCAAAGTGTCCAATTTCACTAGTTGGCTCGTTCTTTATCCTGACGCAGCAGATGCTCTTTTTAACAGTTTTCTCTGTAGTGAAGCGTTCAGTTTTTACACTAACAAAGTCCAACGTGTAAATAGCAAATGCACAAAGGCGTGACACAACTGACTGTTAAAGGGAATGAGAGATGAAACTCTGATTGGTTTAATGCACATTATGCTTAAAATACACCCAGAACTCATTAGGAGAATAAGCACAACACTGTTAGACCATGAGCCGAGGCATAGAGCGTATTTTTCCGTCCCTAAAATAGCAAAAGTGGATTCGGACGCATCCTTAATGCTAAAAATAGAGCCTAAATGTTTGTGTTATGGTTACAGCTATCATCTACTGAAAAAACTGTTGCTGCAGATGTTCTTGAACAATATATTATGTTTTATTAGATTGAGCTTATGTTCTCTGAATTGATAAAAAATGTTTGCTGGTGGTCAAACTACTTAAATTAGGCTGAAACTACACAATACACTCTCAGAAATAAAGGGACGTGAGCTGGCACAGGGGTGGTACCTTTTCAAAAGGTACACATTTGTACTTAAAGAGTCCATATTGGTACCTCAAAACCATGTATTAGTACCTAAAAAAATTTAAGAAGAACACTTTTGTATTTTTTAGGTACTAATATGTACCCTTGAGGTATTAATATGGACTTTTTAGGTACAAATTTGTACCTTTTGAAAAGCTACCACCCCAGTGACAGCTCGCGTACCTTTATTTCTGAGAGTGCATAAAAGCTTTTTGTTGGGACAACTTGTTTTAAGTTCAATTCATGTCAATTTGGGAAAAAGAAAAAACAAACAAATGAAAACAAAACAAATCAAATTGAATTAAAATGAAATCAAAATGAAGCAAAATGAATCAAATCAAAATGAAACTAAATTAAATGAAATGAACGAAACTAAGGGAAACCAATCAAAACCAAGTAAATCAAATTAAAACAAAACGAAATGAAACCAACTGAAACAAATCAGAATTAAATTAAATGACCAAAAACTAAACTAACAAAATGAAACAAAATAAATTGAAATTAAACGAAATGAAACAAATCTAAACAAAACAAAATGAATCGAAATGAATAGAAATGAAACGAATCCAAAGAAACAAAATTAAACAAAACTAATGGACTCAAAGCAAATAAAAAACAAAACAAAATGAAATGAAATGACACAAAAAAAATCGAAACAAATGAAATTAAAACGAATCCAAACAAAACAAAATTAAGCTAAACGAAATTAAATGAATCAAATCGAAGCTTAATTAAACTAAACAAATCAAAACGAATCAAAATGAAACAAAACAAAATGAATTTAAACAAAACAAAACAAAATAAAACTTAACAAACTGAAATAAAACAAAAACACAAAAAATCTAATATTTAAGCAGTTTAAAAGCTGAGCATAGAAAAATTTAGGCAAAAAAAACATAAGAGCAAAGTGCATTCAACCAAAAATACAAATACACACACACACACAAACAAGAAAAAACAAACCAACAAAAGCTAAGACAAAAACAAGCAAACGCAAACAGAAAAAAAATGACTGAAAATAATTAGGAAAACAAAAACTGAAAGCAAAATATACCAAATCAGCACCGATAAAAGAACGACGCAAACTAACAATGGATGCTAAAATAAACTTGTAACTTTTTATTTCACATGGGTTTGTGTTTGTTCCTGCAGTGTGAACAGCCTCCCTGTTTCAGGGTTTCACTCAGCTCATGGTAAACAACTGCGAAGAGACACTAGTTGTGTTTTTGGACTCACCGCTGTACTGGCTGCCGCCTGCTTGGACTCCTCCGTCAGGAAAGTTAGCATCTGTTCAACCTTCTGCTCCTCCTCCGTGCTGATGTAGTCTGTATCTGCAGAGAACAAAGACAGATTGAACATTTAAGGCAATTCTAAACACCAGGCGTATGTTTACACTTGTATACGTCATTTTATTATGCTATTCTTGTAATTAACATCGAATAATCATTTTTGATCATTTTGTTAATTTACATTCTTCCTGCCATCCATCTATTAATCCATACAAATACTTGCATCGTTTATTTATTAATTTTTTTCTTGTTTGTTTGTTTGTTTTTGTAAATATTTTTATGTTAAATCTTTTTTTTTGAATGTTTTATCATTTTTTATAATCACATTTTTATATTTTTTTGCATATTTTTATTATACCTTTGATGTATGTTCCATATTTAATGAACAACATTCAAAGACTTGCTTAAAATATATTGCTTATTTTATTTTGAGATTGGTTGTTGTATTAGATAAATGTGTGTACAAATGTAATTTAATTTAAATACAAATGTGACATTTTATTATACACTGTATATTATTTATTAATGTTATCATGGCTCTATATTTTTGGCATTTTCCTAACAGTTAAACTTTTGTTTGCTTGTTTTTATAACAAGCTTAACACACTGCTAGCATGTATTAGCATATTGCTGTATAGTCTGGGTTGATTTTTATCATGAATTACTATGCTGCTGACAAGTATTTAGCATGTTACCACTTTGTATTTGGTTTGTTTTTATCGTAGATTGAATTAGCAATTTGCTAAGATTTCTTAGCTCATCTGTTGCTAATGTTTTTAAAGTTTTAACATGTTGCTTGCTTGCTTTTGGTATCAACATGACTTCAGCATGTTAGCAAATAGCTAATTCGGTAAAGAACAAAAACAAAGCAAATTCAAAACTGACTTTGGATTTGGTTTGTTTTTATTCTAAAGTAAATTAGCAAGTTGCTAATATTTCTCAGATGGCTCACATGACCAACCTTTCACTGTTGCTAATGTTAGTAAATTGTTAAAGTGCTGCTTGCCTTTAGCATAAACATGTCTTTAGCATATTCACCACTTTAAATTTTCTTTGTTTTTATTCTAAAGTGAATTAGCAAGTTGTTAACGTTTCTTTGCACAATTGCTAACTGCCAATTGCTAAAGGGTTTAAGGTTTTACCATGCTGTTTGCGTGGTTTTAGCATTAACATGTATTTAGCTTGTTTACAACTCTGAATTTGCTTTGTTCTGCAGTGAATTGGCAAGTTGCTAACATTTCTTAGCACAATTGCTAATTGCTATTGATTTTAAAGTTTCAACATGCTTAACTTTAGCATGAACATGTCTTTAGTATGTAAATTGATTTTGAATTTGCTTTGTTTTTAGTCTAGACAAGTTGCTAACATAGCACATGGCTAACCCTTTACTGTTGCTAAAGTTTGCAAGTGTTACATTCTGTTTGCCTGATTTTAGCATGAACATGTCTTTAGCATGTTCACCACTTTGGATTTGCTTTGTTTTTATTCTAGACTGAATTGACAAGTTGTTAGTATTTCATTGCACAATTGCTAATTGTTATATTTGTAAAGTTTTAACATGCTGCTAGCCTGATTTTAGCATTAACATGTCTTTAGCATGGTCACCTTTCAGAATTTGCTTTGTTCTGTAGTGAATCAGCAAGTTGCTAACACTATTAGCACAATTGCTAATGTTTTACATTTTTTACATGCTGCTTGCCTGATTTAGCATGAACATGTCCTTAGCGTGCTTTACACTCTTAATTTGTTGTTTTTCATTTTAAATTGAATTAGAAAGTTGCTAACGTTTCTTAGCACATTGCTAACCCTTCACTATTGCTAATGTTTTTAAAGTTTTAACATGCTGCTTGTCTGAATTTAGCATGAACATGTCGTTAGCATGTTCGCCACTTTGGATTTGCTTTGTTTTTATTTTAGAGTGAATTAGCAAGCTGCTAATATTTCTTAGCACATGGCTAACATTTTACTATTGCTAATGTTTTCAAAGTTTTAACATGCTGCTTGCATTGATTTTAGCATGGACATGTTTAGCTTTTTCACCACTTTGAATTTATTGTTTTTATTCTACAGTAAATTAGCAAGTTGCTACCATTTCTTAGCACAATTGCTTACTGCTAATGGTTTGAATTTTTTTACAAGCTGCTTTCATGATTTTATCTTGTTCATCACTTTGAATTGGCTTTGTTTTTATTCCAGAGTGAATTAGCGAGTTGGCAACATTTTTTAGCACATGGCTAACCCTTCACCACTGCTAATGTTTTTAAAGATTTAACATCCTATTTGCCTTACTTACCATGGCATACACTAGCTGCAAGGCTTTCCTAGTAACATAGACATCAGACAGAATCAGATAAACCTGAAGGACATTTGGTGTTTGTAGTTAAAATCCGCACTAAATTTGACAGCATTGATGCTAACTAGCCTGCTAACGTCCCTATACTGAGCTATGGTTAAATATCAGGTCTTAATGTACCCATCAGTGCTTCATACAAATAGAATAAGTGATGATAAGCATGATGTACTTCACTCATATATATGCAAAAACCAGGAAAGCACTGCAATAAGAGCTGCCACTTACAATCTCATTCATCAACCCTGACTGCCAAACAAAAGACATTACGTCAGTTTTCCATCAGGTTTAATTGCTGCAGTGGGATTATTATCATTAAAGACCCTCCTCGACATTTGCTCAGGCTCATTTTCGATGCATTTTGGATGAGCTTGATCATTTTAAGACACCAAAGGTCCAGAAGGCTGGTGTTTCCTTCAGCTTTAACTTTCCCCACTGCAATTTCATGCTCATCTAGTCTGAAAGTGCCAAAATTGCCCTGACATTGCCAATCATCGCTGCTCCGGCCAGTGTTTCGGACTGATGAACAGCAGTGACAGTGATTGCGAGCGGAAGACGAAGTGGAAAACCAGTACGTTATGATTGGAATGCCACAAATATGACATTAAACTGTCACAGCGGGTGAAAACAAGGTGTCAAAAGTTTGCAAAGACTCATCTGGTCGACACTGGAACTGCAGGCTCTGAGGGTTACCAAACAAACAAACCAAAGAAACAGGTTTCTATTGACAGCTAGTCAAAAGTTGCAATGTATTGTCCATATTTAATTATACAGGGTGCCCACTGTAAGCCAAATATAAAGTTTCCTGACTATCACTGATTGAATTTTAATTTCAATCACATCTGATGAACTGCGCTTGTGTATTAATAATATAGTGTTAAAATAATATGCTGAAATCTAACCATACTATTACAATTGTTTCAGCTTGAATATCATTTAGCATGACTTTCAAAGCCACTATGAGAACAACAATGGATAATGTACCTCAGAAAAACACGCTCACCATTTTGTTTTATTCTAAAGTGAATTAGCAAGTTGCTAATATTTCGTAGCACATGGTTAACCCTGCACTATTGCTAATGTTTTACAGTTTTAACAAGCTACTTGCCTGATTTTAGAATAAACATGTCTTTAGCATGTTCACCGCTTTGGATTTGCTTTGCTTTTGTTTTAGACTGAATTAGCATGTTGCTAACGTTTGTGAAGTTTAACATGCTGCTTGCCTGTTTTTAGCACGAATGTTTTTAGCACGTTTAGCATTTTGAATTAGTTTTGTTTCTGTTTTAGAGTAGTTTAGCAAATTACTAACATTTCTTAGCACATTTGGCTAACCCTTTATTATTGCTAATGTTTTTAAAGTTTTAACATGCTGCTTGCCTAATGCTAGCATGAACATACTGTTTAGCACGTCCATCACTTTAAAATCAGTCTGTTTTTATTCTAAAGTGAATTAGTAAATTGCTAACACTTATTAGCACATGGCTAAACCTTCACTATTGCTAATATTTGTAAAGTTTTAACATGCTGCTTGCCTGATTTTAGCATGAACATGTCTTTAGCATGTTCACCACTTTGCATATGCATTGTTTTTATTCTAGTGTGAATTAGCAAGTTGCTAATATTTTATAGCACATAGCTAACCCTTTACTATTGCTAATATTTTTAAAGTTTTAACATGCTGCTTGACTGATTTTAGCATGAACATACTGTTTAGCATGTTCGCCACTTTAACTTCGGTCTGTTTTTTGTTCTAGAGTGAATTAGTAAGTTGCAAACACTTATTAGCATATGGTTTACCCTTCACTCTTGCTAATATTTTTAAGGTTTTACATGCTGCTTGCCTGGTTTTAGCACGAACATGTCTTTAGCATGTTCACCACATTGAGTTTGCTTTGTTTTAGTAAGATGTTAACATTTTGTAGCACACGGCTAACACTTCACTATTGCTAATGTTGTTAAAGTTTTAACATGCTGCTTTTTCCTGATTTGAATGCATGAACAGGTCTTTAGCATTTTTACCACATTGAATTTATTTAGTTTTTATTTTATAGTAGTTAACAAGTTGCTAACATGTCTTAGCACATAGCTAATCCTTCACTATTGCTAATATTTGCAAGTTAACATGCTGTTTGCCTGGTTTTAGCATGAACATGTCTTTAGCCTGTTCACCACTTTGGATTTGCTTTGTTTTTATTCTAGACTGAATTAGTAAGTAGCTAACATTTCTTAGCGCATAGCTAAGCCTTAACGGTCACACTTTATTTTGATGGTCAGTTTGTGAAATTTAAGTTACATTGCATCTACATGCCAACTAATTCTCATTAGATTGTAAGTAGACTGTTAGGTTTGGGGTTAGTGTTAGTGTCCCTGCTGAAAAATCCAGCTTAAACCAGTCTAGGCTGGTTGGCTGGTTTTAGCTGGTTGACCAGCCTGGTATTAGAGGGGTTTTGGCCATTTCCAGGCTGGTTTCCAGCCATTTCCAGCATGGTCTTAGCTGGTCAGGCTGAAAAATTACCAGCCAAATCCAGCTAAAACCAGCTTGACCAGCCTAGTTTAAGCTGGATATAGCTGGTTTTGGCTGGACTCCCAGTTTGGCTAGGCTGGTCAAGCTGGTTTTAGCTGGTCATCTCCCAGCCTGACCAGCTAAGACCAGGCTGGAAATGGCTGGAAACCAGACTGGAAGTGGCCAAAACCCCTCTAAAACCAGCCTGGTCAACAAGCTAAAACCAGCCAACCAGCCTAGGCTGGTTTAAGCTGGATTTTTCAGCAAGGGTAAATTGACATATACTTGTAAAGTTTCTTGTAGTCAGTTAAATGTCTATTAAAGGAGCAGTATCAGCAGATATTAAGCAGACAGTCTACTAATACTTTGATGAGCCATCAAAATATAGTGTTACTAATTTTAGAAATGGCTTCTTGCAACCGAACAACAGAAAACAAACCAACTGAGAACTGTAAAACCCTTAAGTTAAGTCAACTCAAACCGTCTGAGGAAACCGATTGCTACAAACAATTTGAGTTAAAAAATTAATCTATATGAGTACTGTGAACTTACTCCATTTAAGTTGAAGTAATGAGGTATTTAATTAACTCATTACTTTCAACACGGAGTTCAAAACTCGTTTCAAATGAGTAGAATAAACTTTCGGTCAATTTTGAGTTAACTACACTCATTTCGTTTGATGAAGTTGACTGTTGAGTTCTACAGTGTATCTGAACTGATGGCTTAATGTGATTATGTCCATTAGCAGCTTCGCTAGTCTAATGAGATGGATTTGTTTTGCTCTGTTAAGAGGAGATCCGCTGGTTTGACCTGTTTTTCGAGGGGTGCAGTAAAAGTTGCGTAGCTTCACGCTGGACGTAGCTTTTGAAGTGCTAATGCAGACCACCTACGGTCCGTCTTTCCTCATTAATCTCTCTGTTCTTCAGTGTAAATGCGTTCCTCTAAAGCGGCGCAGTGAATCTGCACTGCCTCCAGCACTCATTCATTATGCATAGCTGCTGTTTCCAGGCGTTTTGAGAATGACAAAGGTTGCACAGTTGGATCAAGGTTTCTTTCTAACAGTGGAATTTTTTTTTTAATTCTGCTACTGTAAAAAGATTAGCAGAGTTTATTAAAATCATCTTCAATGCACTGTATAATCATCTTTAGTTGGATAATGTGCTTATATATTGTTCTTAGTAATTTATAATAGTTGATGTAGCATTTATTAATAGCTATGACTAATTATTAAATGTGTATGGATAGTTTTAAAGTTGTTTTATTTCTATTTAACATTGAAGTGTTTTTTACGTTTGTACATTTAAAAAAAATGTCAATTTTAATAAAAATCAATTCAAATCTGAAATTGCTGCAGTTTAGTGTGCTTTAAAATCTATAAAAATGTATGATACATAACATAAATACTATCAATTAAGTACTAAATGTATTGATTATAGCATTATTTAAAATATTAATATGTATTACAGACTTTGGGCTCTGTTTAGATGATCCATGCGCAAGTCCAAAGCGCAGGGCGCAAAAGCAGTAAGTGTGAGTCAGAATCCACTTTTGCTATTTTAAGGACTGAAAAATCAGTTAAAAAGAGCATCTACAGCGCGAGAATGAGAGATGAGCCTCCTCATTCTTTAAATTCGCGCCTATTGCACCATTCGCACAGCGCAATTCACATATGCCACAGCCATATCACCCTGCAGCCCAAGACCGGTTACTCACTGAAGCTAAGCAGGGCTGAGCCTGGTCAGTACCTGGATGGGAGACCACTAGGGAACACTAGGTTGCTGTTGGAAGTGGTGTTAGTGAGACCAGCAGGGGGCGCTCAACCTGAGGTGTATGTGAGTCCTAATGCCCCAGTAAAAGTGAAGGGGACACTACACTGTCAGTGGGCGCCGTCTTTCGGATGAGACGTTAAACCGAGGTCCTGACTCTCTGTGGTCATTAAAAATCCCATGGCAATTCTCGTGAAAGAGCAGGGGTGTAACCCCGGTGTCCTGGCCAAAGTCCCTCTATCGGCCCTTACGATCATGGCTTCCCAGTCATCCCCTTCCACCGAATTGGCTCGATCACTGTCTCTCCACTCCACCTATAGCTGGTGTGTGGTGAGCACACTGGCGCCATTGTCCTGTGGCTGCCGTCGCATCATCCAAGTGGATGCTGCACACTGGTGGTGGTGTGGAGAGACCCCCCTCATGATTGTGAAGCGCTTTGGGTGTATGGCAATACACAATAAATGTGCTATATAAATACACATTACATCATTTGCGCTGTGCCATTCGTGCATATCGCGCCGCAGGATGTCTATTTGCGCGTTAGCATTGACTTAACATGTAAATCACTCGCGCTTGACATGCGTTCCACGTCTGATGTGAACGCAGCATAATTGAGATGCTGTGGCAGGACCTTAAAAATACAATTCATGCTCGAAAGCCCTCCAATGTGACTGAATATCAATTCTGCCAGCTGACAAATCAATATCTACAAGCTGTAAAAACTATTTTAGTTTCAGTTGACAAAAAGTATTACACACACTAAACACACAAGACTTTACACACTACAATATTTTTTTCCTCAGTAAACTGACGATTTATTAAAGGGTCATGAAACACCAAAACACATTTTTTGAGCTGTTGACAGTCGTATATGTGTCCCACACTGCTAAAAACACTATTAGGACACCTATATTTCACTAAAAAGTGTAAATTGGTTGTTTTTGCATTATTTCAAGCAAATTCGTACTTCCGGTTTGAAACAAATTTTTGAAGCTGCGTCACGGTCATGACATAATAGCGTGTATTCCAGCGTGCAGACTGGACGCCTGTGCCAGAGTGTGTCTTATTACGTCTTACAGTGTGTTGCATTAATGCATGAGTAAAGCTTGGTTCAAACCAATCAGCGAGCTCTCTTATGCAACTTCATTAATATTCATTACTGTCACAGTGTTTAGACGGCAGAGACAACCACATTGTATTGGCAAAACAAGCGTGAAGTGTTGCTTTTATAGTTTGCTGCAGTTAAGTTTCGTTTTCATTTTCTCTCTGTCAGAGCGTAGCTGGCGTCACGTGTGGATTAACAGTGTACGCGACGCTCGACAACAATAACTTACGTGTCTAAGGAGGAACATTGTTTACCTGAGAGCTGTTCTCATCTGCAAACGCTGAGATCCGGATTCGCTTGTAGTATTCTCTTCATAAAGACGCGGCTCTAACTTAGTTGCTGGTGATTGTCCTGTCTCTACAGATTTGGTAAGTGAGCGACCAGTGCTCTTTGTTTATTCAGTTTGTTCGTATCTAACAAACTATTGCACCGAGTGTAAACATGTTAGCACCACAACCAAACTTTAACCTCGTGTAGGGTTTTTAACCGCATTTAGTGACCGGAATAACACACGCGGTTTTCTGACGCTACCTGCCGTGTGCATCTAAGTTTCCGGGAAATGCTGAGGTTTTTTTCCTCTCATTCGCCGTGCGGTATCAAACATTGCAAGAAAAATACACGCTTAGAGCAGCTCCTCGAATCAAATATCTCGTTTGTCGCGAGGGACATGAATGAATTCCCTGAATGAAAGAGCCAAACTGCAGTTAAAGTCCACCATTTAATAATTTGGCAAATAATTCGACTACAGATGTCCATGTAAGTTAAACACCATCACTTTCTCCTGTGTGTGTGTGTGTGTGTGTATTTTGACTCTGATACTCGCGCGTGCCCAAATAGACACTCCCACAACATCCCACTTTTCGTCCTCCAACACTCCCCCCTAAACAGAGCTGGACACGCCCACTTTTCTGACTTTTTCCAAAGTAGAGGTGTGAAAACACCCTGCTGAAACGAGGGGGTTTCATGGCCCTTTAATAACATTTAGATTTTCAACAAACTGATCATTTCATTGTTTTTTTTATTTGACTATATATCTAAAATGCTTTAATTAAAAAGTATGATTTTATTTTTCCACCATACGAAACTGCTTATGAAGCACAGGGGAATAAACAACGCAATAACAATATCAGCAGTGGGAATTTGAATACGACACTCAGGGAATGAAGCCAGTTTCTACTTCACTAATTCTTCCATTAAACTTCACACACAATATGTTTGAATATAAATCAATAATCTCGATGAGCACAGATTAGAGCTGAACGCCCTGCAGATTTGGACAGGCTACCGAGCTGAAAGTTTGGCCAAGTGCTTTAATAATAACCTGTTAAATGAAGACGGTAGCACTGCTTCTGATACAACATGAGGGAGCGTAGCAGTTTTGATTTAATAACACAGCATCAGATATTGGCAGAGACGCAAAATAATGAAGCGGTGGACATATTTCCACATACTAATTAATGTTGTTCGGGCAGCACCTGCCCTGCGCTGGCAAGCTTATAGTGAGCTGAAGGGAAAAACAGAAATAAAAATGAAGATATTTGTGAAATAAAATAAGAGATTTGAGAAGAGACGACTTATGCTGGAATAGTTGGTGGTTCATTCCACTGTGGCAACCTCTGAAACACACACTACGACGAAGGAAAAGTCGTTCTAACTTTCAAAAAAACAAAAGAAAAGTCTGATGTGTGTAAATATTTCTTCTATTTCTCTCTAAGAAAATGGCGGTAAACATGAGCTCAACAGAACCACTTTGCAGGTTTATACTGAGCCTAGACTGTAGACACTACTAACCAATGTGGCCAACAATAATTAGTGACTCATGTTTAATTTTGAAAACTCTTCGACTTGCCAAACATGGTATAAAATACTAATACATTTTATAACACAGGCTCATTGGAAATACATGCTTCAGCCTACATATTTATGAAACTGCATACACTTACTTCAACAAACATTTGACTGCAGTTTATAGGGAAAATAAACACTAGGGGACAGTATGATGGCAACAACTGTTTTCATGCATATCACAAAACAACTTCACGCTGTCTATAATTTATAATCAAATATGTTTCCTTCACTTATTTATCTCCATATGGACAACGTTTCTGCCATGGTCAGTTTGATCAGTAGCGCGCTTTGTACGATATTGTACTTGTGATGCAGAGCGCTCGGGTTAAAAAGATGGAAAAGCAACGTAAAATCAAGGTAAATCTATGCCAAAAAAATTGGGGTATGACAAACCCCAATTTAATCGTAGAGGTGTACAAGAAGGACGTGTATCTGAAACCTACAACAAAATAACATATTTCAGATTCACAAAAATGTAGATAGCGCCCTCTAGTGGATATACAGTTGAAACCAGAAGTTTACGTACACTGTAAAAAAAGAAACTTTTTTTTTTTTTTAATGTCTGATAGTAAATCATACTAACTGTTTACTATTTTAGGTCTGTTAGGATTACCTGAATGACTTACATTTGCTAATTGCCAGAATAATGAGAGAATTTTTTTTTTTTTTTGAGAATTTGTTTATTAATTTCTAGAGAGTCAAAAGTTTACACACATTTCCTTGGTATTTTTTAGCTTTGCTTTTAAACTGTATAACTTTGGTCAAATGTTTTGTGTATCCTTCCACAAGCTTCTCACTATAGTTTGCAGGAATTTTGGCCCATTCCTCCTGACAGAATTGGTGTAACTGAGTCAGTTTTGTAGGCTGTCTTGCTCGCACAAGGTTTTTCAACTCTGCCTGCAAATTTTCTATAGGATTGAGATCAGGGCTTTGTGATGGCCACTCTAAAACATTCACTCTGTTGTCCTTAAAGCACATTTTAATAAATTTGGCAGTATGCTTAGGGTCATGGTCTGTTTGGAAGACCCATTTGTGGCCAAGTTTTAATTTCCTGGCTGATGTCTTGAGATGTTGCTTCAGTATTTCTACACAATGCTCTTTCTTCATGATGCCATCTATGCTGAGAAGTGGACCAGTCACTCCTGCAGCAAAACAGCCCCACAACATGATGCTGCCGGTCCCATACTTCACAATTGGGATGGTGTTGCTAGGCTTGTAAGCTTTCCCCTTTGTCCTCCAAATGTAACACTGGTTATTATGGCCAAACAGTTCAATCTTAGTTCCATCAGACCACAGGACATGTCTCAAAAAATTATTATTTTTCCCAGGGTAGTTTAGCAAAATGTAATCTGGCTTTTTTTTGTTGATTCTGGCTTGTTGATTTTCCCATGTTGTCACACAAGGAATCAGCGTGTTTGAGGTTTTCCTTAAATACTATTCTACAGTTGTGCCTCCAATTAACTCACATGTTATCAATTAGCCAATCAGAAACTTCCAAAACCTTGACTCCATCATCTGAGCTTTTTCAGAGGCAGAATAATCTTATTGTATGTAAACTTGACTTTCAAGAAGTCATAACAAAATATCTTGTTATTCTGCTAGTAAGCAGAACAGAAACACATTTGATAATCCTAACGTACCTAAAAGAGAAAAAGTTTAGGCACATTAACATCTGACTTTTTCAAATGGTTACATGCCATTTTATACAGTGTATGTAAACTTCTGCTTTCAACTGTATATACATAGCTAGCGAAGTGATATGCAGGTAAACCTCACTCCTCTGACTCCGTCTTTGGCTTTCTTGTTAGAGCAATCAACTCCCATGAAAAGAATCAGCGGTTCAATCCCAGCTCAGTGTGGGTTGGGTGCAGTAGGACCGGTAGGTTACACATGGTGGCTCGTCCGGTATAGGAATGAGGTTTAGGAGGTGAGTGTAAGGGAGGCCAGCTAGTGAAGTACAATGCAGGTAAACCTCACTCCTCTGACTTCAAAAGATGCTCTAGCCACAGGCGCTAGGGCCAGGGTTTTTAGCCTCCTTATAAGAGCAACCAACTCCCATGCAAAGAATCACCAGTTCGATCCCAGTTCAGAGAGAGTTGGGTGCTTTAGAACCAGTGGGTTACACATGGAGGCTAGTCTGGGAAAGGACTGAGGTTTAGGGGGGTGAATAAAAAGGAGGCCAGCAAGCAAAGTACTGTTTTAGGTAAACTTCACTCCTCTTACCTCAAAAGGTGCTCTAGCGACAGAAGCTAGGTCCATGGATAGCAACCAACACCTACGCAAAGAATGTCCGGTTCATTCCCAGCTCAGAGCGGGTTGGGTGCAGTAGGACCGGTGCAACCCTTACATATAGGATTTATTGTTACAGGGATTGTTGCTCCAAGTAAAAAGTAATTAAACATAATTACGTGGGCTCTACAGTTATTATGCATTTAATAAATAAAGCTGAGGAGGAGGGATTAAAAGACCAGCATTTGCATTTGAACATGTGTGGAACACTAACATTAACTAACATTTTAAAGGAACAGTTCCCTGAAAATGAACGTTTCATTCTTCTGTTTAACACAAAGACAGATATTCTGAAGAAGAATGGAAACCAGCACCTATTACAGTTTTTCCCAGTGGCTTTGGTGCATTTCTCACTACACTATTTACATTTGCACAACAGGTCATGCATTTCTCAAAACAATTAGTCATTTGTGCACATCCTAGTAGCAGTTTCTCATTCTTTTCAACAAATTGCAGATGCTTTTGGACATGCATCAATTGCTTTCATACAACTCTCTGCTATTTATAAGATTATCATTTGCTTCTGTCTTGTCAGTCAAAATGAACTAAACTTGTAAATGCTGAATAGTCATTCCATATAAAACTAACAGTCCTCATTTCATTACTTGAGTCATTACAGACAAAAATAGTGAACCAGTTGTCAAAATCTGTCAAATTAATTTTATAAAACAAATTTAAACTTTATTTTCCTGAAAATGTCTTTAAAATTGAACTATTTGACGAATGATTTACAGGCCTGTGTATGTTATAGGCTCAGTTCCAATATGTTCTGCAATATTGTGTACAGTTGTGCACAGCTCTAGCTCAAGGGAGTTTATGTTTGTTGTAAATAAGGGTGTGTTTATTCTTTTGCACAATGCTTTGAGTAAATTAGGATTGCAAAGAGCAAATGCAGAGTAAAAATGTGAAACATACATATTCAGTGTCTTGTACTCAGATAACTCACTCAATGCAGTGATGTCTCAATTTACTGTAGTTTTCAAATGGCTGTGCGAATAGTCTATAGTGCTGTCTTGAGCATTTTCAGCAAGTGTCACCAAAATCTGACTTTTTTGCATTGAAAGAATGTCCAGAGTAAACTCATAATGAAAACATGACCAAGCCATTTGACTATCTTGTTCATAAACAATGGTGTCAGGACTTTTCATTTTGACGATACTGACAGTTTGATTGACATGAATACTTGCTTTTGAGGAATGAGCTCTCCATTTTGAGCATGTGACGCGGTTTTGCAGGTTATCAGCTAGGCTTTGCAGTTTGCACTAATTGTTTTGAGAAATGCATTAACAGTTGTGCAAATGTAAATAGTGTTGTGAGAAACGCACCAAAGCGACTGAGAAAAACTGTAACATCCATAGAAGAAAAAAAAAATATGAAGGACAATGGCTAATAAAAAAATAAAACAATTAAAGAAACTCAGGTTTGGAACAAGTTGAGGAGGAGCAAATGATGATTAAAAAATGACATTTGCTGTTTGTATTTAAATTGAGCTGAAATAACACAGTTTTTGAGTTTATTAGGACACAACCTAATTCTTTTATATTCAATCCACTTAAATTTGTAAAAATGAATCCCTTGTGTTGTCCCAAAACAAATCAGTTGCTTTTTTAGTGTAACTAATCAAAACTGCATCAAAATCAAACTGAACTGAAGCCACATAAATACTAAATCTACCCAAACTGCCAAAATTACACACTTTTAGTCTGGAACCTTTTTTAAAGACACAAATGTGCAACCCAATTACATCGTTAAAAACAAGTCCTGAGGCTCCGAGTGTCCCTTTTCACTTGGGCAAACAGTGCCAGGCTGCTCGACTGAGTTCAGATGTTGGCGGCTCTTAATGCGTCCCCTGAGTCTGTGCGCAACAGGTTGAAAAAAGACCCAAGGACAATTCCCATCTCAGAAATGAAGCCTGATACCAATGACCCAGTTTAATGTTGGAAAACAGAGGGAGAGAGAGACGGACGTGGTGTCCATGGCGACCCTCGGTCTCCATGACAACCAGAGAGACCAGCTTCTCCTTCATAAGGCTGGAGATTCACACCATGAGTGAAGAAAACACTCTCCGTCAAGAGTTTGAGTTCGTGGACAGGAGATCAGCTGATATCTGCCCATCATCTCTTATTGACAGAAGAGGGGAATCCCTGAGGAAACTAATAATTCAATGAGTCTCAAAATTAATTCCAAAGCTTCGCAACTGAAAACTTCTCAGTAAATTTTGTGATAGTAGTCGATGTTCTTGGGAGAAAAACAATTTAGTTTTGTGTGAGCACACAGCATGTGAATTCCCAGCATTGACCGACAGAAAGTAGTTTGTTTTGAAAGTGATTACTTTGATTTTAGGTCACAATTTTTACAATTAAGTACTAGCTCATCACCAGCCTATTGTTAAGATATTACCTGTTCAATTAGATCTATTGTATGATCTTATTCTGCATCCCAAAACCTAAACCCAACTTCTACCTTACTTACTTTATTTTTACTTATTCCTGGCCTCTTCTACCTTGCGGTGTAAAGGCTGAACAAAGTTTCCACCACCTTTTCCTGTCTCCAGCAACTGTTCTGGGGCTATTAATAAACAGCTAATTGGTAGCTTTTTAAGCTAGTAGTGTTAGTCAATAGTTTGTTAATATGGTGAATTGTGAACTAAACTAAAGTGTTACCAGTGACTTCTCTGTGTGAATTGTGCTTCATTTATCAATTGAAAAAAAGACTCATTTAAATGGCATTAAAATTGTGAAAGTGTGACAACACCAAAACAATCTTTGTTCAACAATATTTCATGAGTGAAATCCAGCCATTGCTGATTAGAAATCTCTTTGAGTTGCATGGTAATTTCTTCAACTAGCAATTACTTAATCAGTTTTGGTAACGAAAAAATGACCAACAGAAAATTGGTCGGTTGTGTTCGAGCTGTACAATAAAATGCTGAAAATAGACAATGGAGTGTTTTTAAAGTGATTTGGCAACTCTTTAGGTCACAGTTCTTGCTATTAACTACTGGTTTATTACCTGCCTTTTGGTAAGATATAACCTGTTCCATTAGATCTATTGTATGACCTTATTCTGCATCCCAAAACCTAAACCCAGCTTTTACCTTACTTACTTTACTTTTACTTATTCCTGGCCTCTTCTACCTTGCGGTGTAGAGGCTGAACAAAGTTTTTCACCACCTTCTCCTGTCTACAGCCACTGTTCTGGGGCTATTAATAAACAGCTAATTGGTAGCTTTTTAAGCTAGTAGTGTTAGTCAATAGTTTGTTAATATGGTGAATTGTAAGCTAAACTAAAGTGTTACCAGTGACTTCTCTGTGTGAATTGTGCTTCATTTATCAATTGAAAAAAAAGACTCATTTAAATGGCATTAAAATTGTGAAAATGTGACAACACCAAAACAATCTTTGTTCAACAATCGTTCATGAGTGAAATCCAGCCATTGCTGATTAGAAATCTCTTTGAGCTGCATGGTAATTTCTTCAACTAGCAATTACTCAATCAGTTTTGGTAACAAAAAAATGACCAACAGAAAATTGGTTGGTTGTGTTCGAGCTGTACAATAAAATGCTGAAAATAGACAATGGAGTGTTTTTAAAGTGATTTGGCAACTCTTTAGGTCACAGTTCTTGCTATTAACTACTGGCTTTATTACCTGCCTATTGGTAAGATATAACCTGTTCAATTAGATCTATTGTATGATCTTATTCTGCATCCCAAAACCTAAACCCAACTTCTACCTTACTTACTTTATTTTTACTTATTCCTGACCTCTTCTACCTTGCGGTGTAAAGGCTGAACAAAGTTTCCACCACCTTCTCCTGTCTCCAGCAACTATTCTGGGGCTATTAATAAACAGCTAATTGGTAGCTTTTTAAGCTAGTAGTGTTAGTCAATAGTTTGTTAATATGGTGAATTGTGAACTAAACTAAAGTGTTACCAGTGACTTCTCTGTGTGAATTGTGCTTCATTTATCAATTGAAAAAAGACTGATTTAAATGGCATTAAAATTGTGAAAATGTGACAACACCAAAACAATCTTTGTTCAACAATATTTCATGAGTGAAATCCAGCCATTGCTGATTAGAAATCTCTTTGAGTTGCATGGTAACTTCTTCAACTAGCAATTACTTAATCAGTTTTGGTAACGAAAAAATGACCAACAGAAAATTGGTTGGTTGTGTTCGAGCTGTACAATAAAATGCTGAAAATAGACAATGGAGTGATTTAAAAGTGATTTGGCAACTCTTTAGGTCACAGTTTTTACTATTAACTACTGGCTTATTACCTGCCTATTGGTAAGATATAACCTGTTCAATTAGATCTATTGTATGATCTTATTCTGCATCCCAAAACCTAAACCCAGCTTTTACCTTACTTACTTTACTTTTACATATTCCTGACCTCTTCTACCTTGCGGTGTAAAGGCTGAACAAAGTTTCCACCACCTTCTCCTGTCTCCAGCAACTGTTCTGGGGCTATTAATAAACAGCTAATTGGTAGCTTTTTAAGCTAGTAGTGTTAGTCAATAGTTTGTTAATATGGTGAATTGTGAACTAAACTAAAGTGTTACCAGTGACTTCTCTGTGTGAATTGTGCTTCATTTATCAATTGAAAAAAGACTCATTTAAATGGCATTAAAATTGTGAAAGTGTGACAACACCAAAACAATCTTTGTTCAACAATATTTCATGAGTGAAATCCAGCCATTGCTAATTAGAAATCTCTTTGAGTTGCATGGTAATTTCTTCAACTAGCAATTACTTAATCAGTTTTGGTAACGAAAAAATGACCAACAGAAAATTGGTTGGTTGTGTTCGAGCTGTACAATAAAATGCTGAAAATAGACAATGGAGTGATTTAAAAGTGATTTGGCAACTCTTTAGGTCACAGTTCTTGCTATTAACTACTGGCTTATTACCTGCCTATTGGTAAGATATAACCTGTTCCATTAGATCTATTGTATGATCTTATTCTGCATCCCAAAACCTAAACCCAACTTCTACCTTACTTACTTTACTTTTACTTATTCCTGGCCTCTTCTACCTTGCGGTGTAGAGGCTGAACAAAGTTTCCGCCACCTTCTCCTGTCTACAGCCACTGTTCTGGGGCAGTTTGGGTCTACTCCTCTCTTTTGGAATGCTGGGTTAAGTGAGTGCATCTGTTTCATTCGAGGCCTGTCTTTTAGACGTCTTCCTTGGGTTATTGCCTCTAGTATCTGCTTTGGAACCCTGTGGATTATCATCCTGATAACATGACCAAACCACCTCATCTTATGCTTGTCAATGCCATTTCAATCAGTGGTTCGACATGGTTTGTCCTGATGGTCTGGTTTTTTTACCCGGTCTCTATGAGCTTTGACAGAGACTCGTTTAAGGGTGTACTCACACTATGTACAGTTGTCTTAAACTGGGCCAAAGCACACTTGTCCCCCCTCCCGTCTCCCCCGACGGCCTCACATTATATTCGGGCCGGGGCATGCTTACATCATCGATGATGCGCAGCACAGTGGAGATTTCTTTAGTTATGTTGTTTGACATGCGGTGACACACAGTCAAATATTTCATCGAACAGATCAATCGCTTTTGATGCTCATAAACAATCATAATGTCTAGGAATTAGGAGGTTTGCTGAAGGTGTGCAGCTTTCGTGCCTAGTGAGGGGTTTGCGTCTTTAATAATCTACGACAGTTGGCGTTCACTGAACAGTAAGAATGATTCATTAATCCAAATGAAACAGTCCCTTAAAAGTCACGTCTCGCTTTCAGTTTCGAGGCTCTGCTGCGTTTTGCACTCACACACAAGTGTACCGCGCCAAAGCCCAAGTGAACTGCACTGAGGCACACCTCTTCCAACCGGGCCAAGGCCGGCCAAGTGAACCGTGTCTGAGCCTGATTCAGCACACTTCACAAAAGATCCGGGAAACGGGCCTGTGCACGGTTCAGATAGCACTGTGTGAGTACGCCCTAAGGTACCGCATCTCCATAACCAGCAATCTGTCGTTCCTGCTGCTGCAAGTAAGTGCCCAAGACTCACACCCATAGGTAAGAGTAGGCACATAGGTGGAGTTATAAACAGCTAGCTTTGTTCAGATGTAGATTTCGCTCTTTCCCAGAAAGGCTCTGTTTAAAGCGTGATTATCAGCACATTATCAGCATGTGCTAGAATCGTCATCTGTATTGAGTTCATGCGCACACCTTACTATTAATAAACAGCTAATTGGTAGCTTATTAACATAGTAGTGTTAGTTAATGGTGTGCTAATACTTTTTAATTGTAACCTAAAGTAAAGTATTAACAAAATTTTATGTGTGAATGTGCTTTATTTATCAATAATTATTTAAAAGGACTCATTTTAATGGCAATAATTTTGTGAAAATGTGTGATAACACCAAAGCAGTGTAAGGGTGCTTTCACGTATCTCTTTTGTCCAGTTAGCGCGGTTCGTTTGGCATATGTGAACAGGGCAATCGCGCTCTGTTCCGCGCCAAAGTAATCGCTCCGACATCGCTTGAATGAGGTGGTCTTGGCTCGATTGAAACGAACCCTGGAGTGGTTTGATTGCAGTGAGAAAGCGATCCGATCCGAGCGCGGTTATATCACAGTGTTTTATGGATATGTAATAGGCTTACGGCTATATGAACAGAGAATTATGAGTAGGGTGGGAAGTTTCGCGAGTCTCCGGATGCCCGCAAACGAGTGATGATCTCCCGGTAATCTCGCGTCTCCCTCCCGGTCCTCAAATAGGCATCGTCGCGCACCCTTCTCACCCCTCCCCACAGCGTCTCTCCTCAGACACGTCGTGCGCACCCTGTCAATCCCCACCAAACCACCACCTCTCCTGACAGCTTAGCGGGACGCTGCAAAATAAACCCTGACACTCTGACCAATGTGAGGAGAGTTTCCTCGCACGTGACTTGTTTTAGCTCTTTTGGTCCGATTAGAAACTTTGCAGTGTGAAAGCGAACCGCACCAAGAGCAAAGAGCAACAATGTAACAATTGTAATCTCTGTTTCGGAACAACTGAATCGATTCACAGGTGTGAAAGCACCCTAAGTGTGCTTTTGTTCGACAATCTTTCATGGGTGAAATCCAGCCATTGCTGGTTAGAAATTTATTTGAGTTGTGCAGGAATTTCTTTAACTAGCAATTCCTTAACCAGTTGGTCACAAAAAAATTGACCAACAGAAAATTGATTGGTTCTGTCGGAGCTGTACATTAAAATGCTGAAAGTAGACAATGCAGCGTTTTAAAGAAATTTTAATATTGTAACCAAACCTCAGGATTGCCACTTCCAAGAGAATTTTCCAGCCCAATGCATACTTTAGGATGCCTTCAGGGATCAGTGTCCACTAAGAAATTATTTAGTTTAAAGGAGGTAGCATATTCTTTGAGAAAGAGGGGTGAATTATTTTAAAAAAGGATTTGGAATCAATGTTTAATAATATAAAAACAGTACAACATGATTTGATTTAACTAAATATTTTCTTTTTCTCCATTGGTTTATACTGAATCCCCTGCCTCTTTATTTATTTATTCTTTTTCTCCATTGGTTTATACATGCGTGAATGTTTTATTTGAGTTTGTTTGTTTTTCAGTTCTGGTGTTGTTTTGTATTGTTAACTTTTGAAAGAGCCAAATAAAAGTTTGTGTCCGCAAGAAAGAAATATTTTGGCAGCCACGGCACATCATATATAATTTTATTTAATTATTTCTTTTGCCTGTAGATTAAATAAGGAAATGACATTAGATTCTGAATTTCACATCTGTTATTCCACATCTGTCGTCTATATGAAGAAGGTGTTTGACCTTCAGGTTTACTTTTCCTGTTCTACATTTAAAAGACAAATTGGGCTTTCAGGTTCTGCCGTCATCCTGACTGCAGCTCTCTGAACACCTGTTCAACTGCTCATTAACACAAATATCATAATCATAAATCAAAAACAGAGGAAATAAAAGTAATAGTTACACTTCACACAGTAAAATGCTCGATTTAGAGAAATCTTTCCATCCCCAAAGGCAGGAAAAAATACTAATAAATGGGTCAATTTATGCTCAGGGCGTCAATTAAATATTACTATATTTAATTATTACTAATATATTTAAATTCAACATTTTTTATTTATTTTTCTTAATTGTTTCTAGTATCATTTCAAAATCCCAATTCACCTACAAATCCCATTTTCAACCCATTTCCAATGCCAAAATGAACGCTGAGAGCACTGGTCACTGACTTTCTGGAAACCCAAATCTCCTGTAACCAGTGTAGGGTGTTGTAGAGTATCAGAAACAACAAATACTGTAAATAATCTGTGCTGTTCCTGACTGCCTAAAGACCGTGTTGTGATGCCCGATTCTCTGCCCGAGAGGAGCTGTTTAGACGTGTGGGCACAGCGTACATGGAAATGCATCCACTTAGAGTAAATAATTAATCAAGGCCTCTTACAGTAAAGCGGAGGCTGTAGATTGGAGTGGAGCGTCTACTGTACTGCATATAGTTAGAGCAGGAGGAATTGATCTGCACTGCAGCACCGTTGAGCAAGAGAGGATTTCCTAAAGCCATTTACAGCTACTTCAGTGCAGAAAATCACATTATAAATAGGGCTGTCAACTCAGAATGTGCATTCAGTACATTTTTAAATACAATGATGTGTATTTCAGTGTTGTCATAATTAATGAATTACATTAATATTCTGCAATTACCACTAGATACAGCGCTCAGCATAAATGAGTACGCCTCGCTTTGAAAATAAATAATTTTTATCTGTTTCTCAGTGAATATAGGTCACATATTTTGGTGCATTTGAACAAAACAGATTTATTAAATGGATATATTTATTAAAATAATACTTTAGCCACCGAATATCTTTAGAATTAGAAAGAAAATACATTTAAATTCGTAGGAAATATAAAAAAAAAATGACAAACTACAAAATTTCGACAAATTTTAGGACATTTTTTTTTGTTTCTCTTAAATTTTGCTCTTTTTAAAATTGTTTATTTTTTATTTTTCCCTAACATAAGAATTTGTGTGTACTAATTTTAGATGGTTTTCATAAATTATCTCCAGATTTGGCTTCAGTACTGACCCAGCCCAAACTTTTTTCGTATGAAGGGCCAAAAACCAATATCATTAGGAGCCGAGGGCCGTAAATAAATAAACCATTTTACATTAAAGTTGCCATGGGTAATTGCCTAATTTATTTTATGATATTTAAAAATAACTAGAAAACATTGTTCTATTGGAATTTCCATTTCAAAATGGCCGCCGCCTGACACTAGCGGCATCTAGTGGCTGTTTCCCAATTAGCAACAGAGTGTCGCCTCTTGGTGATTCTATGCTCTTCGGTGGAGTTCAATGCTGAATACACCAGTCAAGCAGAATCTCCTTTTGCCTTGATTCCCTCACCAAAGTCTCTGCATTATCCTCTCTACATCGGGTAACATTATGTACATTTTAAACTAAATTCCAGCATTAAAAATAAAACAAACAAATAAAAAGGTATATTAAATATGCACAAATATGATATTGTAAAGCTTCCTATAGAAAATATTAATTTAAATGTGAGATTTGTAAGGGGTGAACACTGTATATTAATATCAAGGATATGGCTCTCAAATCTAATTGATATATTTTTTTTAAATATAGTTTTTATTTTTAAGTAGTGTCATTTAGAAGGTACATGTATAAGAGACTTCTAAAAATACATTGTTGCTTGAAATTGTCTTTAAAACGGATTTCTCTTTGGGGGAACTGAATCATGATCATGAGTTTGGAAATGCAGGTCAAACAGTAAAAAATATTAATTTAATTTATTTAGGACCATTTTAAAACAGCTGTCAATCTAAAATCTCTCTAATTAAAATAATAATAATAAAACATTGAATGAAATCCTTTCACCTGGTAAGTAAGAGCTCAAGTGGATGATAATTATAGCCTATCTTAGTCACTGCATGGTTTTGATCTCAATGTCTGAAATAAGAGCCGAGTGAAAGGGCTCCTTGGCTATTTTAGGAAAACAATCCTTTTTTTTCCACATCACAGAATATGGAAGGCTATTCTAAGAAATGGAGTATATTTAGATGGTAAACGTTGCATATGAAAGCAGGTGATGCGGCAAACATGCTGTGGGCTCAGGATAAGAGCCCAATGAATATGCAGAGCTTGATTTGCTATGTTTTAGAGAACTGAAGTGATCTTACATGTGTGCAGAGAGAAGTGTTTACGGTCGGTGGCGGTGGAGGATCCACTTTCTCCTTCTCCCAGCAGGTACTGGATGGAGCGCAGCTGGAAACAGGGGTCCGACAGCAGCACAGACGCAGCCCTCGAGACACTGGAGGAGCAAACAGGGACACTGTTCAGCTGCTGGTTATCAGACGCAGCACATGCTGTCATGTTTATTTTTTATAGAGTCAAAAGGGTCATTTGGATATGTGGTGAACAGCTATGCCAATATATGAAAAATAAATAAAAGTCAAATTTCCATGTCAGCTTTTAGCATAAGCTTTAATCCAAAGTGACTCACACACTTTGTCAGTTAGGAGTTGTTCAAGTGAATTGCCTCAGCCGTGGTATTTAGGGTGAAAAAAAGAGTGCTGGATAGTCTAATGCCTACAAGTCCAACAACTGCCTGGACTTCAAGTGCAAGTGCAACCCTATAACCATAAATAAACCATTCAATCAATAAATCACCAATCAATCATTTAATCAAAGAAGTAATGAATAAATCAATTAATCAAATTAAATCAAATAAATCAACACATCAACCAAGAAAATCATCTCAATCAATCAATCAATCAATCAATAGATCAATCAATCAATCAATCAACCAATCAACCAATCAATCAACATACCTACTAACCAACCAATCAATTCAATCAACCAACCAGACAATCAATGAAACTACCAGCCAAACAATTAATGAACCAAGCAACCAATCAATTGATGAACCAACCATCCAAACAATTGATAAACCAATCAACCATCCAATCAAATTAATAAGCCAACCAACCAATTGATGAACCAACCAACCAACCAACCAACCAACCAACTAACCGTTGAATCAACCAACCAACCAACCAACCAACCAACCAAATCAATGAACCAACCAGCCAATTAATGAACCAACAAAACAACCAACTAATCAATCGATGAACCAGCCAACCAATCGATGAACTAACCAACCAATCAAATCGATACACCAACCAACCAATTAATCGATGAACCAACCAACCAATCAATGAATCAACCAACCATTCAACCAATCGAAGAACCAACCTACCAATCAATCAATGAACCAACCTACCAATCAATCAATGAACCAACCTACCAAACAATCGATGAACCACAAAAACAATCAACCAACCTACCTATCAATCGATGAAACAAGCAACCAACCAAATCAATGAACCAATCAACCAACCAATTGATGAACCAACCAACTAACCAATCAACGAACTAACCAACCAATTGATGAACTAACCAACCAACCAAATCGATAAACCAACCAACCAATCAATTGATGAACCAATCAACCAGCCAATCGATGAACCAACCAGCCAACCAACTGATGAACGAACCAATCGATGAACCAACCTACCAATAAATCGATTAACCAAAAAAACAACCAACCAACCAATCAATGAACCAACAAACCAATTGATGAATTAACCAACCAATCAGCCAATAAACCAACCAACCAACCAATCAATCAATCAACTAACTCTACTGACATAAAGGCAGATGTTCACGAAGCATTTTTGCAGAGCTGAAAACATCAGTGCTCATCCAAAAATGCTCAGCTGTGAATGCTTCTCCAACTGCCAGAGCATTTAAAAACCATCGTGCACTTACAATGCTAAGGTGGACATGTGCCCTAAAACAACAGCCTAGAGGCACAAAGTTTAGGTTAAAATTAAACATAAAAGCTGGGGATCTGTAAATCCAAATAAAACTACCTCCTAGATTTGATCTATCATAAAAATCTATCATAAAATAAATTTTTCAAATCCTAGCAGGCCCGTCTCTGTTTTTGTTTTTAATAGACAGGTATTTGATGCAATGTCACTGTACATATCTACGTATTTTATTTTGTGATAGCATGGTAAAGCTGAGATGTGCAGAAGGAAACATTGGTACTCAGCAACAGAATCTGACATTCACAACAAACCCAGCGACACACCAATATATATATGTAACAGCAATTCTTTGTTTTTTATTTATTTATTTAGTGAAACATTCGTAAAATGGACCTTTAAAGTTGATCTCAACAAGAAGGCAACCATCTTTTTTAGATTCATTATGATAAAATATTTCAGAGAGAGATAGAAAACAAACAGAGGCATAAGAGAAAGTGAACGAGGACAGTCAAGAGTTGAATTGTTATTGTTCTGACAGACAGTCATTTGTTGGACAAATGTCTAACCTGAGTAATAAGAGTGAGGCTTGACCTGGCAAACACCACTACAACTGAAAGAGAGAGACTGAGACTCGCAGACATTGTTCATCAGAGCGAACTGTCAAACTGAGAGAACAGAGCCATCCCTGACACACACACACACACACACACACACACACACACACACACACACACACACACACACACACACACACACACACACACACACACACACACACACACACACACACTCATGAGAAGAGGTCAAAACACAGCAAATAAACACATCAGACACTGAGCTGATCTAGACAATCCACTAATTCAGAATCTTGTCACTACTAGTAGATCATTTATGTTAGTAAGCTAACTAGCCAACCAACTACCTAAATAAATAACTAAATCATACAAGAGGGGGCTAATATTTAAACAAAACAAGGCCACAAAACAAAGTCCAGCCAAAAACAAAACCAAACAAACCACACCCTTTATAGAACAAAAAACAAAACCCAAAGCCAACCTGAAACCTTTAAAATATATTTTTAAATAATGAAACAACACAAACAAAATCATAAATTAATGAATAAAAAAACCAATGCCCATACGACCAAATTCAAAATAAAAACAACATTCAAAATACATGCGTAAAGATGAAAAAAATGTCTTTTTAAACGATATTTAAATACATAAAAATATTAAATAGAAAAAAAATAAGCAATCCAAAAATCAAATCAATACCACAAGCAAAACAAATACTGAAGAAAAACAAAAAATCCAAACTAAAAACGAAGCAAAATAAAAACTAAAACCCCGAAACTAGAACACACGACAAACAAAACAAAAGCCACTGTAAAAAACACATTTACAGTAAAGAAAACAAAACGATGTCACACCCTAAACAAAGTCCAAAAATAAATAAATAAATTAGAAACTTAAACACACTCTTTACTGAACAAACAAACAAAACATAACCTCAATTTAAAACCAAACAAAACCAAAAAAAAAAATCAAAGCCAAAGACAAACCAAAAAAAAAAAAAAAAAAAAAAAACTAGAACACACAAACCCCGAAAACAAACAAAATTCAGCCTAATTTTATTTTTAATTTTTTTCACAAAACCATGTCCGGCCAAAAGCAAAAAACAAACTAAAAAACTAAAACCCACTCTTTACTAAAAAACAAACAAACAAAAAAACAGACAAAATAAAACAAAGCCAACCTGAAACAAAACAAATCACATCAGCAGCAGCACGTGTACTATGAAGAGTGAAAAGCTTACGTGCTGGTTCCAGACAGTGCAAAATACAACAACAGTGCAAAATACAACAACATACTCCCAAAGAACAAAACAGTATACAATTAGAAAAGCCCAATTTAAGACAAAGAAATTGTAAACAAAACAAATCAAAAAGCCTAGCCTAAAAAAAAAGTCATCAAAACAAACCAACTGAAATGAAAATCACATCATTATTGACAGATGATCTATGGGGTTTTGATCCTTCGGCCTGTGTATTAAAGCCGGTGCACCTGCTGTGTATGTCTATCCTTCACTGATCAATCTTTCATGTGTGTTTTTCCGACCGCAAACACCCACTCACACACAGTTCCTCGTGATGCAAGCAAAGGCAAAAGATGGACTTCCTTTAATAATGCACGGTGGATTTTTTTTCTTGCCCCCCTTCTGTTGCTTATGTGGGTGAAATGATTGGTTTGAAAGTGAGCAGCATCCACAGGTACACAGAAAGGCGACGGGAAAACAGCAGAGCAACAGAGGAAAGTATATGAAAAAAGACTGGATGATCTTCCATGCGATACAGACAAATATGATTTAAGGTTTAAGAATATGATTAGGTTAGATTAAAAATATGCTAAATGGAAATGGAAACAAGCGCAAAATATTTCCATAAAAAATAAAGTATATTAAAAAATAATAATTAAAAAGTTAATAAAAAAAGCAAAAAAAAACATAATAATAATGATAACAAATAATAAATAAACTAAAAATAAAAGCATGACCAAGACCAAAGAAAAACTATTTATTTATTTATTTATTCATTATTTCATTTATTTTAGGATGTTTTTAGGCTAGGATGTTGTGGGATTTTAGACTGGGATGTTGTTTTTGATGTTGTTTTCTCTCTGGCATTTGTTTTGCTTGTTTTTTTTAGGCTGGGCTGTTTTGTTTTGGTTCTATTTGTTCTTGCACATGATGTTGTTTTTTGTCAACTTTTTGGTTTGAACTGAAATTACTGTTATTATTATTATTATTATTATTATCATTATTATTATTATTATTATTATGACTACATTTATACCTAATTTAGTTAATTTAATTCATGCCAAAGATCAAACAAAACCAAAAAAGTTTGAAAATATGAATACATTTATTAAATAATTACACAACATAATAGCAAATTAAAAATATATGAGTAAACAAAACCCAATATAAGAACAAAAGACTGCTTTAAAACAAAATAGAGGGGGAAAACAGACAGATAGATGGACGAATGGACGGACGGATGGATGGATGGATGAATGGATGGGTGGATGAATAGATGGATGGATTGATGGATGGATGGATGGATGGATGGATGGATGGATGGATGGATGATGGATGATGGATGATTGGATATTAGGATGAACAGATGCATGGAAGGATATTTATTTGGTTGAACAGATGGATGGCTGGATGGTTAGATATTTGGATGGATGGATGGATGGATGGATGGATGGATGGATGGATGGGTGGATGGATGGATGGATGGATGGATGGACAGATGGACAAACAGATAGTTGAACAGATGGATGAACGGATGAATGGATGGATGGATGGATGGATGGATGGATGGATGGATGGATGGATGGATGGATGGATGGATGGATGGCTGGATGGGTGGATGGATGGATGACCAGATGGAGGGGTGGATGGTTAGATATTTGGATGAACAGATTGATGTATGGATGGATATTTTAATGAACAGATGCATGGATAAATAGATATTTGAATGAACAGATGGATGGGTGGATGGTTAGACATTTGGATGGATGGATGGATGGATGGATGGATGGATGGATGGATGGATTGATGGATGGTGGAAGGATGGATGGATGGATGGAAAGATGGATAGACGGATGGTGGAAGGATGGATGGATGGATGGATGGATGGATGGATGGATGGATAGATACTTGGATGAACAGATGGAGGGGTGGATGGTTAGACATTTGGAAGAACATATGGATGTATGGGCGGATCTATGGATTGTATGGATAGATATTTTGATGAACAGATGCATGGATAGATGGATATTTGGATGAACAGATGGATGGGTGGATTGTTAGGCATTTGGATGGATGGGTGGATGGATGGGTATTTGGATGAGCAGATGGATGGATGGATGGATGGATGATGGATGGATGGATGGATGGATGGGTATTTGAATGAACAGATGGATGGATGGATGAATGGATATTTGGATGAACAGATTGATGGATGGATGGATATTTGGATGAACAGATGGACGATTAAAAATTTGGATGGATGGATGGATGGATGAATGGATGCATATTTAAATGAATAGATGGATGGATGATTAGATGTTTGCATGTAAATAAAAAAAACAATACTACAAACAAAACAAATACCAAAAGCAAAAGCAAAACAAAAAAAAAAAAAAAAAACAAATCCCTGGCTTAAAACAAACAAAGACAACATAAAATAGAACTAAAGCTAGCAAATGCATGAATTAATAAATAAACCAGACAATGTCAATAAATACATTTGTTTGTTTGTTTATTTATTTAAAAATGTCAAATTAAAACTTTCCCCCTGCATGCTAAAATCTGGCTTGCTGCAGCAGAAATGTTGATCTGGCAGAAACTAAATCCTCTACAGATGCACACAGACACAAGAGCAAACCTTTAGAGTGTCCTTACCGGGAGACAAACACTTGAGCAAATATGTTTGTGCCAGCACACAAGCACACCCAGCTGGGCTGCCGTGTTTACAAGGCGCGACTGGCTGTCATGCTAAGTTAGCAACGCGATACACAAGCAGAATGACAGGGCTGGACGGGCAACAAAGCTCAAACAACAGAGGTCTGGCAAACAAATAAATCGCACATGAGATCAGTGCCCGCACAACCTGCACCTGCCAGCCCTCCTGCTGCACTCCTAAAACCTTTACAAAACTGAATACAGACACATCCAGTAGGTAAAAAACAACAGCAGATTGCAAAAATGCTATTCTTACTTAAATTTTCTGTCTTGTTTCTAGTCCAAATGTCTAAAAAGTTCTTAAATCAAGAAGCATTTTCTAGACAAGCAAAACATACACTCACCGGCCACTTTATTAGGTACACCTGTCCAACTGCTCGTTAACGCAGATTCCTAATCATTCAATCACATGGCGGCAACTCAATGCATTTAGGCATGTAGACATAGTCAAGACGATCTGCTGCAGTTCATAGCGAGCATCAGAATGGGGAAGAAAGAGGATTTAAGCTTTTTTGAACGTGGCATGTTTCCTGGTGCCAGACGGGCTGGTCTGAGTATTTCAGAAACTGCTGAACTACTAGGATTTTCACGCACAACCATCTTTAGGGTTTACAGAGAATGGTCTGACAAAGAGGAAATATCCAGTGAGCGGCAGTTCTGTGGGTGTGAATGCCTTGTTGATGCTAGAGGTCAGAGGAGAATGGCCAGACTGGTTCCAGCTGATAGAAAGGCAACAGTAACTCAAATAAGCACTCGTTACAAGCAAGGTTTGCAGAAGAGCATCTCTGAACGCACAACACGTTTAACCTTGAGGCGGATGGGCTACAGCAGCAGAAGACCACACCGGGTGCCACTCCTGTCAGCTAAGAACAGGAAACTGAGGCTACAATTCACACACGCTCACCAAAACTGGACAATAGAAGATTGGAGAAATGTTGCCTGGTCCGAAGAGTCTCCATTTCTGCTGCCACATTCGGATGGTCGGGTCAGAATTTGGCCTCAACACCATGTAAGCATGAATCCATCCTGCCTTGTATAAACAGTTAAGGCTGGGGGTGGTGGTGTAATGGTGTGGGGGATATTTTCTTGCCACACTTTGGGTCCATTAGTACCAATTGAGGATCATGTCAACGCCACAGCCTACCTGATTATTGCTGCTGCCATGACCATCCCTTTATGACCACAGTGTCTCCATCTTCTGATGGCTACTTCCAGCAGGATAACACACCATGTCATAAAACACGAATCATCTCAGACTGGTTTCTTGAACATGACCACAGTGCACAGTCACCAGAACTCAATCCAATAAGAGCAGTGGTCTGCAACCTTTTTATCACTGCGGACCCGTCAACGCTTGACAATTTTACTGCAGACCAGGGTGGGGGGTGGGATGGGGATTGGGCAGTGTTTCAAATCATTGCTCTTGCTCTGATACAAGTTTTATTCATGGAAAAATACTGCACTGCAGTGTTTGGGGATAATTAGTCCTACTGATTTGTGTTTATTCCAGACACGCTGAAGCTGATTGGTCAATTCCGCACACCTCCGTTGGAAACAACGAACTTGTGCGAACTCTAGAAAAAACGCAAAATGCGAATGGCCCCTAAAAGGCTGCCATCATTTGTGATCTCCATAGGTTGATCTCCTTGCACTGCCATGGTGGACTCTCCTGATTTGTTGACAAATGGGATTGCGGATGCAATCAGTTCGCTGGTTCTTTAATGGGCCTTTTCCCTTTAGCAAAGAAACTTTCCAGAGACGTCTGTTTCTTACTCATTTGCTGTTTGTGGGTTAAATTTGGGCACTATTGGCGGTACTGGTCCACTGACCGGTGGTTGAGGACGACTGAAATAGAGCACCTTTGGGATATGGTGGATAAGTCAGCAGAAAGTCTTATTTGTTTTATTTTGGCTAAAATAAAAGCAGTTTTTTAACTTTATAATATTATTAGCCCCTGTAAGCAATATTTTTGATTGTTTACATAACAATACTAATAATAATAATTCCTTACATTTATATAGCGCTTTTCTGGGCACTCAAAGCGCTTTACACATTGGGAGGAATCTCCTCATCCACTACCAGTGTGAAGCATCCACCTGGATGACGTGGCAGCAGCCATTTTGCGCCAGACCACACAGCACACACCAGCTGATTGGTGGAGAGGAGACAGAGTGATGAAGCCAATTAAGATATGGGTAGGGTTAGGAGGCCATGATGGACAGAGGAAAGTGGGCAAGGATCATGGCCAGGATGCTGGGGTTTAAACCCTTACTCTTTTCGAAGGACATCCTGGGATTTGTAACAACCACAGAGAGGCAGGACCTCGGTTTAAATGTCTCATCTAAAAGACGGCGCTCACTGAGCAGTATAGTGTCCCCATCACTATACTGGGGCATTAGGACCCACACAGGCCGCAGGTTGAGCGCCCCCTGCTGGCCTCACTAACACCACTTCTGGCAGCAACCTAACTTTCCCATGTGGTCTCCCATCCAGGTACTGACCGGGCGCAGCTCTGCTTAGCTTCAGTGGGCGAACATAAGAGAGTTGCAGAGAGCTAGCTGCCGGCAAACCATTTGCTATATATGACAAACCATTGCTATAAAAGACTTGCCAAATTACCCTAACTTGCCTAATTAACCTACTGTAGTTAAAGGTTCAGGACACCCCGGAGAACTTTTTTTTTTATATTAACAGATGTGTGTGTGTTGAGCATCAGTTAAGACAATGTTAGCACCTGTCAGCTTTAATTGTGGGGAAAACTGGATAATTTTGAGCTTTTGTCAGCTAATTTCAGCTTCTGGGTTTAAAATGATTTTAGGGGCGGGATCAAAATCGGCGACGTAGCGCAGAACTGCAAGTGCAATGATGACGCGTCGGTTTCTCATTATTATTCATAGCGGAGTTTTCATATCCTATGAGAAGAGCCGGCTGCTTAATTATTCATGAGACCTGCCAGACCTGCCAGTGTCAAGCCCGAGCTGAGAGACACGGAAACCACGGCACAGTATTTAGCCGTTCATGAAGGCTCATATGCGTTTGTTTCCATCATCCACGGGGTTTGTTGCATGTTTTCCCCCGCGATCTTGTCAGGGCCGATCATACAGCAAAGCTGTGTGTGTGCTGCTAGCATTTTTGTCGGGAGAGCAGCACGAGAATTAGAGAATGGCGGACGCTGTCTTTTATCAGGAGTTCGTTCACATTCAGACACATCGCCGTGCTGCTGTGTTTGCCTAAATCCTCCAGATTACCAGCAGGGTTAATGGTTAAAATAGACGGGTCAGGAGACCTGCTGCACTGAGTCTGCTGGATACGGGAATTGAGGGAGAAGTCCTCATTTATAGTGTTTACATGAACACACATCTTTATAATGATATAAATTGTGGTTGTCTGTATATGAAATTACGAATAACAAATGTAGCAGGGCATTAAATCACTGTTTATTTCTTTGCATTTTAACTTTGTAAACTATAAACTCATGCGTCTCCTCTTTGTGTCTCATTTTGTGAGCTAAATGACAACAGCAGTTATTCGCTCCCCTTCTCCCCTGCTGGCCACGCCCACTCCTGCCCGATGCTCGCGGAGCTCCACGCCCATTAATCATGCATCTTTTGAAAAAATTCTGAAGTAGACTTTAACCGAAAGACTGGGGTGTCATGGCCCTTTAAGCCTTTAAATGTCACTTAAACACTAGTATCTTGAAGAATATCTAGTCAAATAATATTTACTGTCATCATAGCGAAGATAAATCAATTATTAGAAATGAGTTATTAAAACTATTATGTTTAGAAATGTCTTAAAAATATCTCTCCGTTAAACAGAAATCGGAGAAAAAAATATACAGGGGGCTAATAGTTCTGAAGTCAACTGTATATCAGACCCAACGAATCAAAGAATTGGAATCGACTTGTAAAACATCCCGGTCTGAGAGCAGGTGTCTCTCCGAGAGCTCAAGCCAGTAAGCGGGAGAGGCTATTTGTGGTGTCTGTGGCCCCCAACAGACAGACACTGACTCACTGGCCCCTCTCCGAGTCTCCACTTCAATCCTGCATCGCCCAAGCACAGCGGGCTGACAGATGAGTGTGGGGGAGGCTTTTGGACCAGATTCCATCACTACACACGGCTCACCATTCCCTCCCGTCCCTCAAAAAAACATGCCTGGATCCTCTCAGACCACACCTTGGCATGGCTTGGTCATAGAGCTAACAAGTGGGCCCTTTGGGTGGAACGGCCCGAATTGATGGATATGGTCTGCAGAATGAAATTGAAAGAGAAAGTGTATTTTCTTTACAGGATGAACATGAGAGTTGCAAAACGGAATTGCACTAAATATGTAAGCCAATCATTGATGATGTAAGGCAGTGTTTCTCAACCACCAGCTCTGCACATATTCAATGTCTCTTTAACCAAAAACACCTAATTCAGATCAACAGCTTATTAGCAGAGACTGAAAGACCTGTAATGGGCTTGACAGACAAAGGAGACATCCAAAGGATGCAGTGTTGGGGGTCCTCAAGGAGCGTGGTTGAGAAACACTGATGTAAGGAATAAACTGATGATCGGCAGGTGGCTTTTCAGAAAAAAGTGTGCACCCAAGGTAGAGGTGTGATCACAATGCACAGAAGAATGGACGGTACACCTCAGCAATGCATTGTTTGCTAATAATTCAATGAAATGAGGGTCTATTTAGGTGTTCCCAGAGCTAAAGACGCTGCTTAGATGTTGTATTTTTAGACATTTGTCAGGTTTGTGTCTTTAAACCGCTTCAGCGTGAAGCACTAGTTTATTTTACACATCTCAACCAAAGCCTTTTGTTTTGTTTGATGTGATTTTTGATTGTTGTAGCTGTGAAATAAGTGAAATCATTTAACATAGCAATATGGAACTGTAAGGTGGTTAAAACATGCCTGCGACTACTTTATTTGTGCATTTATCCAAAAATAACGGCACAGAATGCTCAACAGGCAACAAGAATTGTATTATTTGGTGTTGCCCTTTTTTATAAATAATGTTACCCTACCCAATGTAATAACCATTATATGTCAGAAACCTAGATCAAAGATTCGAAAACTTTAAAGTTTCAAATAAAAAAGGCAATCTGCCTAGTGTAACATTATACTAGACAAAACATTGCAATTTTATCACTACCATAATCAAAAACATGAATGTTGCAATGCCTTTATAGAAATGACCCCAATAGAAAAACAAAACCCAGGTAAAACAAATAAAAGGAAAACAAAGCAAATACAAACCCAACAGCAGGAACAACAAAACAACAACTTAAAAGCAGGAACCAAACAAAACCAACCCAAAATCAGGAACAAAACAAAACCAACGCAAAAGCAGGAACCAAACAACCCCAACTTAAAAGCAGAAACCAAAAAAAACCAACCCAAATGCAGGAACCAAACAAAACCAACACAAAAGCAAGAACAAAACAAAACCAACACAAAAGTAGGAACCAAACAAAACCAACACAAAAGCAGGAACCAAACAAAACCAACACAAAAGCAGGAACCAAACAAAACCAACTTAAAAGCAGAAACCAAACAAAACCAACCAAAAGGCAGGAACAAAACAAAACCAACTTAAGAGCAGGAACCAAACAAAACCAACACAAAAGTAGGAACCAAACAAAACCAACCCCAAAACAGGAACAAAACAAAACCAACTTAAGAGCAGGAACCAAACAAAACCAACCCAAAATCAGGAACAAAACAAAACCAACACAAAAGCAGGAACCAAACAAAACCAACCCAAAAGCAGGAACCAAACAAAACCAACCCAAAAGCAGGAACCAAACAAAACCAACACAAAAGTAGGAACCAAACTAAACCAACCCCAAAACAGAAACAAAACAAAACCAACACAAAAGTAGGAACCAAACTAAACCAACCCCAAAACAGAAACAAAACAAAACCAACACAAAAGCAGGAACAAAACAAAAGGTAAAGAAATCCAAACAAAATCAAGCCTATCGCCACAGCAAAAGAAAAAAAAATGCAAAAAAAGGCTCAAAAAGAGGCAAAAACAGCAAAATTGTGTTGGGCTATTACCCTTAGGACAAACCAGCAACCCCCAATTTTTCCCCAGTTGTCCGTCTTGCCTGCCCAATGTATTATGTATTAGCAGTAATAGCTGTATTGGTAATAGTAGCAGTGGCAGACTTCATTCAGTAAACGGAAATATGTCCTCAAAATATGATTAGCCTCCATTAACACAGATTTGGCTGGCAAAGCACTAGCAAACACTGTAATTAGTACTTCCTGAATAGCCCTCATTGAGCACTTTCAACTTGATATCTTGTCAGCAGAGCTTCGTTTCCAGGCAGACTGGTACACTCAGACTCCTAGAAGAAGCGTAAACAAGCCAGTCAGACGAAATTATTATTATGTTTTTTTTTTTAAGGGAGCTCTTGCATTCTTGTTCGCAATAGGAGTCGGTCAGTGAACAGACTGTGGGCGTCTGAGGCTGAGAGTATCATGAAACATGTCATGATACCTGCTTGGACATGTCTCCGCTCCCACATGCTCTTTATTTATGCGCTTTTCTGCTTCAATGTATGGGCATAATATATTCAGTTCAGTGTACAGGACCTGTGACTCTGAACTACGACTGTGATCTGAATGTATTCTAAAGAAACCTAGAGATTCACATCCACTCAAATCTGCACAAATAAGGGACGCGCAGCACAAAAACAGGCATTCAGATAACTATAAAATGGCACATGAACTCGGCTCTGACAGCAGCAGTGTGCTTTATTACACTCAGAAATGAGAAGGCAGACAACAAAAGAGGCAATTTAGAGGCGATGTCTCAAATCTTGTCTTTCAGTGTGCTCCTCTGCATGAAGCCAGTCTCAAACATTTGTAGAGGGCTGCGCGACAGCCTTCCTCAATCTTCTATTTGTGTTTTTGAATATGCCGGGTAGCTATATGGTTTCTTGCACGCTCCGAAAACCATCTTCGACTGGAGAACAAATGAATTCATGTGGCGTCTTGACAATAAGGCAATATTCCTTATAATTGTCTGAGATTAGGAGGCATGCAGGTGAAAGTGACATTTCTGAAGTCCACAGATGCCTCTTGATGCTTTTTCTAAGTTGATTCAAGGCGGAAAGAAAAACAATTATTCCTTTACAATTTACTGGAAAGTATGACAAAGGACTTCGGAACAAGCACAAATGTCAGTAATTGCCACAGAAGTATGTGGAACACACTGAAGAGTCCATCGATATCCCACAGCTTGCCATTATCGCTATTGTGCTAGGTTCTTAAAATGCTTGATACTTTAATACATATGGAATGGTTTGAAACGTATCTCTTGTAGAGCAGAACAATGGCGTGTGGGAATGAGCACGTCAAACCATAATTACAATTTCCAAACACATAAGAGGGAACTTCTTAGCCACCGCAGACTCTCCTACATCCTTTTTCTCTAAAAAAACAAAGCTATTCTGGGAGACACTCTTGATTAGCTCTCAATGATTGATTTCCCAGCCACTGAGAACTGAAATTGTTGAATACTAGGAGAGCAACAGTTATTACGGTTTTAATAATAATTAAAGCTGCAAGCAGCGATGATAGGGACCTATCGGTGGAATCAGGATGACAGAGAAGAGCGAACAACAATAATTTAAGCCGATATATATAAAGAACCTGAGAAAATCACAGATTTATGCCAAACTTCCTCCTGTCAGCAGGTGGCGCTATAACTGTGACTCAAGACTGGCATGTAGATGTCTTCAGTAAAGGAATCTTGTCAACCATGTGGATTTTAGGCTGATCGAACATAGTGTGGTTGAGTTATAAGCCAAAATACCTTTTGTCAGCAGGTGGCGCTATGACTGTGACTCAATATTGGCATGTAGATGTCTTCAGGAGAGGAATCTCATCTAACCTGTGAATTTTCAGGTAAATCGGACATTGTTTGGCAGAGTTAGAAGTAATTTCATGTTGCCAGCAGGTGGCGCTATAACTATATCTGGATATTGGCATGTAAACATGTTTTGAGGCTGAGCGGGCAATGCACGCTTGAGTTATAACAACTTCCTGTTTTGTGGCGAATTGTCAAAGTTTGCGAGGCCGCCACGGACACACCCTTTGACGAAAATTCTAGATCTTTGCAATTTAACGTCGCCAAGACCTTTAGATGACAAAACCCAATTTTGGTGTCAATCGGATAAAATCCCTAGGAGGAGTTTGTCAAAATACAACGCCAGCAAATGGCGAAAACGCCACTTTTTTTGCTGCAGGATATTAAAAATATCCGACTTCCTGTTGGGTTTGAGATTCCGCTCCAAGAGACTTTTTTGTAGGTTTTAGCGTGTTTGAGTTGTGTGCCAATTTTTGTCCGTTTGCGTGATTTGTAGCTCTGGGGCCAGTCCGTCAAAAGTGCATAGGTGGCACTGTCGAGTCATTTTGCCACGCCCACTTCCGAAACCCCTCAAAACCGTGATTCATTCCAAAGAAGAAGAAGAAGAAAAAGAAGAAGAAGAAGAAGAAGAAGAAGAAGAAGAACGTTTCGTTGAGTGGCCCCTAATAATGTTTGCTCACATTTATATAGCACTTTTCTGGACAGTCAAAAGACTTTACACATTTTGGGGGGGGGGGGGGGGGGGTTGGGGGGTTGAAATCTCCTTATCCACCATCATTGTGCAGCATCCACCTGGATGACATGTCGGCAGCCATATTGCGCTTGACCACACACCAGGGGCCTCATGTACGAAGACTTGCGTGGAAATCTTACTAAAACATTGCGTACGCACAAAGCTGTAAATGTGCGTACGCAGAAAAAAATTCAGATGTATGAAACACTGCGTACGCCGAGTCTCACGCATATTCTTTTGTACATCCGAATGAACGTGAAACTGAGCGCAACATGCACGAGCACAAAACCCCTCCCTGCCTCCTCCCCCGTATGAATATGCTAATGACTATGCTAATGTAAAAACCCAACGAAAAAGCAACGGCAAAATCAAGCAAAAAGAGAAACTTTGAACAGAATGTGAAATGGAGGTGCTGCTTTCGGAGGTAGACCGGAGAAAAGCGGTGTTATTTGCAAGTTTGTTCGGCGGAATTAACAACAAAAGAAAAAAAATAGAGTGGGAGAGTTTAGCTGATACGGTTAACACAGTTGGGTCTGAACATCGCACTGAGTGCATTTAAAAAAGAAATAGTGTGGTTTATATCTGTAAAATGTTGCAGTACCCTTCGCAGTCTCAGTGGCGCACCTCATAAGAAGCATATGATCATGTACTGACACGTTCTAGCATAAACTCGGCTCGAATCCAGCGTCTGATGAATTCATTCTTCTTTTTTTTCCCCGCTACATATCAGATTTTGCCCACTATTTATCACGAGAAAGACAAGTAGGAATCATCAATAAGTTTGTGCATCATATTTTATTTGCACATTTATTGAATGGAAATGTTTCTGATTCATACATGCAAATTCATCTTCAGATAGTGTCTTTATAGCAATGTGCGTGCAGTAGATCGCTCAGATTACATTGGGAAAACAGGCGACCGCTGCAAATTGTGCTTTAATGTTTAGCTGGTCAACTGTATGGTATGGAAATCTTACATACCTACTATATGAACCCGTCTCATACAGACGCCATTGCAAGGATCAGACACTTTGTAGAGAAGAATTTAACACAACTGCCTCTAGGAGTCGCCAATGGAAATAAAACAGACACGCACAAAAAATGTGCGTACGCCTGCCAGAAACCTGCCGTGAACCTGCGCACATTCCCACGTTCAGTTCATTGTTAGTAAATCCAAACGTGAGCGATTCTGAGCGTGAAACCTGGCGTACGCAAAGTTTTTGTGCGTACGCAGCGTTGATACATGAGGCCCCAGCTTATTGGTGGAGAGTTGACAGAGTGAAGAAGCCAATTATGATATAGGGATTGTCAAGAGGTGATGATGGACAAAGGCCAGTAAGAAAATTTGGCTAGGATGCCGAGGTTACACCCCTACTCCTGGGATTTTTAATGACCACAGAGAATCAGGACCTCGGTTTAACATCTCATCCAAAAGACAGCGCTCACTGAGCAGTATAGAGTCCCGTGACCATGAAAAAGTGGCGGATGTAGTACGTCCGAATTCCATTCCTACTTTTCACATTCATACTGTATAGAACGTACTTTTTCTATTGACCGAGTAGTACGTATAAAATTCAAATGCAGTACTTAGGTGGTTTCATACACAGCCAAAGTTTTGCTCCAACCCTAATCAAACACAACTGATGCAACTAATCAAGGTGTCGGGACTCTTTTGAACAACTTGATTATTTGGATCAGCTGCGTTTGATTAGGTTTGGAGCAATACTGTGCAAAGCTGCGGCCCTCCAGGAATTGATTTTGAGTCCTATGTTGTAGAGCATTTATCAACTACAAATGACTGCTCACATTATCTAATATGTCAGAGTCTACCCCTCATATTTTACTGTTCAAAAATATCAGCTAACTGTCGAGGAGCGATAAATGGTTTCCCCACCCCAAAGACGATGCTGCAGGAAGACTAACACTCAATATCTAGGGTCTTCTAAAACTTTATGGTGCTTGCAGCCAGTTGGAAGGGATTTCTAAGGTGTTTCTGGAAGCAGATGGATATGTCATGCTGAAGAGAGTGCGGTAAAGACGTCAGCAGGGATGCTGTAATAAGTAGTTACATGCTTCGCTGGAACTTGGGTCAAAGTTATCAAAAGGTGCAAACCAACTTCAGGCTCAAATTGATGGTTGTCTGGAAACATATATGAGAGGCACTAAGCTATTAACCTTAGAGTTCCTCTTCCTGTCTTCCTCCATGTCTCCTTCAGTACAAGAGTATTGTTTCTGAAAAATGAGCAAGCTTAGAGGCAGGAAACCAATTTTCCCGAACAATGTCATATCGGGGGACTGACAGTGAGCGGCTCTAACTCAGTCTTTGCTAAACGCTCCATGAAAGATTTTGCCTGGGGAAGTGTGACAAGAAACCTGTCGAAAGCACATGCCTCAACAATCAGTTAGAAATATGAAGCATCATGAAAAGCAATGGGTTGTGTAGACCCAGAGGAGTTTGTGTGTGTGTTTGTAGGACTTTTTGAAGACCTTTGGCAGTGGCCCACAGCGGTGGTTTCAGAAGATAATGCACCCTGACAGTAGTCAAAGCCTGTGCAACGATGAGCGAGGAGCAGAGACAGCATACACAGGCGTGAACATACACACACACACACAAAGCAAATGTGGGCTAGAAGCAATATAAAGACTTTTATTCATACATAAGGATTGTCTACAGCAAATTCAAGGACACGAATACACCCACTATCTTTAATTCATGAGTATGAGTAATGTCAGGTTTATAGTGTGCACTCAACCATAATGAATACACAATGAACTGGATATTCAAACTTGACCAATTGTTTCAGTTACAAAACAAGACCTTCGTTTAGTGCCACCATCATCGGGTCTGATACAATGCAAAGATTTGTGATTGTTTTTAAAATTGCATGAGTCAGAAGACTAACAATAGCACGGCTATCTTGCCTAATCATGTCATAGACTTTGTTTATAGTGGTTTTATTTCCTTTTTAAATTAAATAATAAATAAAATAGACATATTAAAGCCCATGTGAACCAGGAATTGCTGAGACCTTTATTTCTGTATGCTGATTAAAGGCCCGTGCACACCGGGATGCTTTTGCTCGCATTTTCTGTTTACGTTTAATGCCTCGTGACTAAATAAAGGGCGCCAATGTGATCCACACGGAATCTGCGCGCGCAGAATTCCGGAGATTTTCCAGAGATTTTCCGCAGAATTCCGCAGATTTTTAGCCCATTATTAATTCTGTTTATTTGCTTGAGTAAATGTGTAAATCTGAATTTATTCAGTTTTTATTCAGTAATTTATTACTTTTTATTTCATATATTAAGGTTTTAGTTATGATACTTCCAAAATAATTCTGCAGAAATCCGCAGATTATTACCAAAATTCTCCGCAGAAATAGCAAAAAATGTCCGCAGATTCCGTCTGGCCCTGGTGATCGTGCACACCAACACGCAGTACGCCAGGCGTAAAACATAATTTTTAAGAAACGCCTCATGCTTGTTTTTTTTTTCACCAATCACCTTCTCCACCAATCGGATTGCCACTTTGGATCACGTGCACAGAGCTGCTGAAGTTACAGTAAACAGCACTTGGAGGTGCTCAAGCACGAAACTGTCAATGCGAGCGCGCATTGAAGAAGACGCCCGGAGGCGATATAAACGTGGAGCTGCTTATTGCACTGGTGAACAATAATCATTTCTGTCGCTAGAGCTGGAGCTGCTGCTTGAACTATCCATGCTTGCTCGAATCGCCAGTAACTTTAACAACAAGCATGTCAACTTTCTCTTTTCTTCTTCTGTGCTACAAGCTTAAAGTTGTGTAGCGCCATCTGACGTCAATGAGTGATTTTGCATACTCTTCTGCTCGACACCAGTGAAAATCGCTTGGGTTTTAATCCGGAAAAACGTTTTTAAAAACGCTGACGATAAACACGAATGAAAGGCGCCCCAGTGTGTTCGAGCCTTTAGAGTAGGTTATTGAGTTTTGAGCAGGGGGTGTGGCTTTCATTTTGCATATGATTTCCCCATAGCAAACTAACGCTAAGAGAAATGCAGTTAAGAATATTGTTAATGAAGCCATTAAACTAACATCAATAGAAGAGAGGAAACGTTTTTTACTATTTTAAATAATAAAACAGGTAATTGTTTTTTGTCTTTATTAGGTACACCTGTTCAACTGCTCGTTAATGCAATTTTCTAATCAGTCAATCAGATGGCAGCAACTCATTTAGGTTTGTAGACATGGTCAAGACGATCTGCTGCAGTTCAAATCGAGCGTCAGAATGGGGAAGAAAGGGGATTTAAGTGACTTTGAATGTGGCATGGTTGTCGGTGCCAAATGAGCTGGTCTGAGTATTTCAGAAACTGCTGATCTACTGTGATTTTCACGCACAACCATCTCTAGGGTTTACAGAGAATGGTTAGACAAAGAGGAAAGAGGAAATATCCAGTGAGAGGCAGTTCTGTGGGCGAAAATGTCTTGTTGATGCCAGAGGTCAGAGGAGAATGGCCAGACTGGTTCAACCGTAACTCAAATAAGCACTCGTTACAACTGAGGTCTGCAGAAGAGCATCTCTAAACACACAACACGTCCAACCTCGAGGCAGATGGGCTACAGCAGCAGAAGACCACACCGGGTGCCACTCTTGTCAGCTAAGAACAGGAAACTGAGGCTACGATTCCCAAAAGCTCACCCAATTGGAGAAAAGGTCTGATGAGTCTCGATTTCTGCTGTCACAATCAGATGGTCGGGTCAGAATTTGGCAGGATAACACACCAAGTCATAAAGTGCAAATCATCTCAGACTGGTTTCTTGAACATGACAATGAGTTCACTGTACTCAAATGGCCTCCAAAGTGACCAGATCTCAATCCAATAGAGCACCTTTGGGATGTGGTGGAACGGGAGATTCAGATTATGAATGTGCAGTCGACAAATCTGCAGCAACTGCCTGATGCTATCACGTCAATATGGAGCAAAACCTCTCAGGAATATTTTCAGTGCCTTGTTGAATCTACGCCACGAAGGATAAAGGCAGTTCTGAAGGCAAAAGGGGGTCCAACCTGGTACTAGTAAGGTGTACCTAATAAAGTGGCCGGTGAGTGTACATCACAAGATCAGTAGAGTAAAAAATGAATTTCATTTAAAACTCTAATTGACAAAAAAAAAAGGAATCACTTTCTCTTTAAATGATTAGCTAATCACAGCGAGCTTCAAAAATAAACACTGAGCAAATGTCCTCCTATAAAAAGTCTGCTCACATTAATTTCTGCTTTGCTGTAATAAATAGAAGGTTATTCCGATCCCTAACAAAGCACATAGGTCAATAAATATTAAAGCTAAACAGAGTAAATACAACCTCCCTAAGAGGTATCTGAGAAGGCAATTGCATAATTGGACATGCACAAATTCTATGAGGGGAAAAAAACCTATATCACCAGGGGAGGCTCAGGCAAACACTCCCCTTTCATAATATCCAGCATCAACCAATCAGTACTTAGCAGAGCCCCCACTCCAGAGTGCCCCTCCTCCGAAACTCCATGCCTGTCTGTTTATAGAGCGCAGGGAGGAAAGAGAGAGAAGCAGAGAGGCAGTGTAGTATGCACCCAAGCTCTGTGAGAGAGTGAGCGAGAGAGAGAGGAAGACCCATACAATTCACAGAGCACATCGGAGGACAGGAACGAAAGGATGAATGCTGAGGAAGAACACTTTTGATAAGAGACCAGGACCGGGGAGAGGTACCAAAAAGCTTTTTGATCATTGTTTGCCCTTTTTACTTTTCAGCAATATCTTCAGATGCCACGTGGACACTGGGAGCTTAAGAATCACAGAGAGTTCGATGCACTAATCGAGCGGTGTCATTTATTATTGGAACAAAAAAGAATGAGTGGACGAAACGTATTTCTAAAACGGAAGGACTTGTTTCTCCAGGATATGGAGCAACATTGATAACAGCGCTTATCTTCTGGTTAAAACAAACAACAGATTGCTCGTGCTGTGAGAGTAACTGTGGAGCAGTGCTCGTGTGACACATTGTGCGCCTGCTGTTCAACTGAGGGCAAGATCATCCTAAGCGGACTGGACAGGATGCTGACTTTCTCAAAAACATCCTTCAGCCTGCGGCAGCGAGCTAACTCTTGATTTAAGACCCTCTTCTGTTCCATCTCGGATGTCAGGACTGCAAAACAACACCAACTGTTAACAGGATGCTGCACAGAAGGTTGGGCTCAGCCTTAAGGATTGGGCAAATGCAATTGCTTTCACTTCAATGACTTAAATGACTGTGCTACCGGTCCTCTCTACCTGAGAATGGACTAACAGCAGGAGCAGTACATTGAAATCCAAACAAAAGTTATGAGGTGGGATATTTGAAGCATCGTTTGGGAATCTTCAGGTAAACAAACTCATTGTCCTCAACTTCCAAGATTAGAATATCAATGTGTGATGTGGTGTTTCTGAATCAGACTGACAGTAAGTTGATTAAATAATAAAAACCCTTACACAACACTCATGGTTTAGCTTGATAGACAGTGACATCTGAGAAAAAACGAATTGCTACTTATTTATTAACTGATTCCATTTGTTTTCCCTTGTCTTGTGATCTGACCTGTCAGAATTTTAAGGATAGGAACACCCAACCAAGACGACAGCTGTCACTCAGTCAGTGTGTGGACTTTTACCCTGGTGAAACTCTGGCTGCTCTGATTCCCAACCAAAGAATCCTGACGGCACAATGCTGTGTGCTCAGGGTGTGGCCGCACCCCTAATGCTGAGCTCCTTCCTGCTGCAGCTAGTCAGAGCCAATATCCCTTCTGGCTGTCTGATTGCATCCGATATCCTGAGCTGCACCAACCTTGGCCTGGACCAAGTCCCGCTAGAGTTGCCTATAACAGTGGCAACATTAGACTTAAACCACAACCGCCTTGAACATCTCGAGGAGGGTTGCTTCGCTGGCCTGCCCAAACTCGACACCATACGGTTAGCCCACAATCAGCTGAGCAAACTAACTCCTGGAACCTTTCGGAATACAAGTAAAATACACCATCTGGACCTTTCATCCAATCAGCTCAACATTATAGAACAGCACTACTTTCAAGACCTAGTAGCAATTGAGGAGTTACTCCTTTACAACAACCGCATAGTAAGGGTAGAGAGCAAAGCCCTGAGCGGTTTAAGTAACCTACGCAAGGCCTACTTGAGCCATAACAGACTGACAGATTTCCCCTTCTTTTCCATCCACGAGCATCCAAATCTCAATACACTGGATCTAAGCTCGAACCGTATGCCTAACCTTCCTATTGAGGAAATCGGAGCTCTGGAGGAATCAGTGCAGCAGGCGTTGTTCCTGCACAACAACACCCTTATTTGTGAGTGCTCTATGTACAGCATGTTTAGACACTGGGAGCAGAGAGGCTTTGCCTCGGTGAGAGAGTTTTGGGAGGAGCATACCTGCTTGCTTTATGGTGAACAGCGAGCTTCGGTTCGATTTCTCCAACATGTACGATTCTTTGAGAATTGCACTGTCAAGCGTTTAGCGCAGACAGATAGCAAGACAGCAGAAGCTGGGAAATCAGTGATGCTGAATTGTACGACGTCATTAAGCGGAAGGAATGTCACCTACTGGTGGGTATCCCCACATAAGGAATACATTGTTCCCCCGGGTAACAACAACACATTACGAATGTATGCAAACGGTAGCTTGGAAATCTTGCAACCACGAATCGAGGACTCTGGGTTGTACTTGTGCATGGCTCAGAACCCTCAAGAGTCGCACAACCAGACTTTTGAAGTGAATCTAACTGTGACGATGTACCATCAGGAGGTGGAACCCTTCAACACTGGCTTCACCACACTGCTGGGCTGTGTCGTGAGCCTGGTTTTGGTGTTGATGTACCTCTACTTGACTCCCTGTCGCTGCTGGTGCCGCAAGCAGCCTCTACCAGCGACTCCAAGCCCTGCAAATGAATGCAGTGCCCAATCGTCAATCCTGACGCCCACACCACCTGCCACCACGGAGGGCCCCGGCCGCAAGGTCAGTAACAACAAGCATGTGGTCTTTCTGGAACCCATCAAGGAAGCACAGAATGGGAGGCCGCGGGCAGCACTGGCCCTTGAGCATCCCAAGCTGGCAGTAACACGGAGCGATGCTGACTCTGTCACTTCTGTCTTCTCAGACACCACTATTGTGCCATAGCGGCTGCTTACTGTCATCCCTACAACCTGCTCGAATGAGCATGTGGGTCTTCAACCTGGCAGTCTGCAACTGCACAGCTACTCAGGACAGATCAGGGAGAGGGCTTTGCAAGCCCCTAGCAGGGAGCGGAACAGAGCAGGAAAGCACATAGAATCAGAGAGATGAAATTTATTAACGAAAAGGGAAAAGAATCTGCTTTAAGGCTTGACTGAGCCATAACAGTACAAGAGAAAGAAATTGCTTTGAAACTAAAAGCTGAGAAGGGTTAAAAGCTTCCCGTTACCCGTTGCTTGAGCCTTGATAGAATCATAGCTAGGAATGCCTTGTCTAGAGCCTATAATCGACTAAGTACCGCATAAACCCTGCTCTTCTCTAGAAAATAGCATCATTGATATGAAGAATGACAAGTGCACACCAAATTTCTAGTTTTCTACAGATATACCTAGAATGTAGATTTTTTTTTTTTTTATGTCCATTGTACCCCTGTGTTTCACACTGACAGTTTGGTGAATAGTCAGCAGGAGTAAGTCATTCCTGAAGGTCATGGTCATAGAAAATGCATCTATAAAACGTTAAGTTTGCTGTTTTACAAAAACTGACAGTCATTCGTGCAAGGTGGTGCTCCAAATCTATTCAAATGAACGAGGATATCACACAGAGGTCACGTCTCACTCTTAATACGATTGCAAAAATGGAACTGAATGACGTGGAATCTGTGAAAATGCTGAAGTATTTTCTCCCTTCCTAAGCATTCCATGTTTCCCCCCTTTCCACCCGCCTTTCCCTTTTCACAAATCCCTTCTTCTTAATAAATCCTTTTGCTTCGACCCCAGAGGTAAATGTCTTCCTTCTTATTGCTAAAGTCTCTTTGGCTGATGTGAAATTCCAAAGTTTATGTCTCCTAACATTTCTATCAAAGAGTAGTAATACACTTACAGTGTGTGTGTGCGTGTGTTTAACTCTACATTAGAACATCATTGATGCCAGCCAGAGCATGATAGACGCTGTGTGATTTATCGGAGATCACAATATCATTGCTGCTTTTGACAACAGCTCATATTTGGTTGACAACGGCACACACAAATCCACTGAGCATTGCTGGATGACAAATGAAGGGAATGATTTTGATTATTCGAATGATTCAGACATATGCCATAACCCACAGATTAAGAGATGCAGTTAAAGGGAGAATCTTACAAAAGTACATTACCCTTGAGCCGAAGCCCATCTTCCCCAGAATAACTGCATACCAATATGACTGTTTCATCTGCTGTATGTATCAAAACTATACTGTCACTAAAACCACCATCATCATCTTCATCACCATCATCACACTGTTTTGTGTTGCTAACCGGCAATTCTATCATAAATCAATCGACATCCATGCATTTTGGAGTACAGATTGGGGTAAAATGCGCCACTTTTAGGTAAAGGCAAAACTTGGTATGAGGCAACGGTTCCCAACAGGGGGGTTCCGGCCCACATAGGGGCCTCAGCAAGCACTGTTGGGGGTCATGTCATATTTTTAACATTTTTTAGCAGTGGAAAATTAGGAGGATGACCATGTTGCCTTAGCTCAGGGGTCACCAGACTTGTTCCTGGAGGGCCAGTGTCCGGCAGATTTTAGCTCCAACCCTAATCAAACACACCTGAGTGAGCTAATCAAGTCTTACTAGGTATACTTGAAACACCCAGTCAGGTGTGTTAAGGAAAGTTGGAGCTAGACCCTGCAGGGACAACGGCCCCAAAATTAGTGACCCCTGCCTTAGTTAATTTTATCCCCTGGCTAACCAAAAAAATGGACAAATTTGTCAATCGTCCTCCACAAAAAAGACTGAATTTCACAGATTCGCCTTCAGCAGCTAATAGTAATGACCCAAGCATATTGGACCCAGTTGAGGAAGCTCCAAACATTTCAGGTCGCAGCGCTAGGAATACTGGAAACATGAAATGCAGGAAATACCAAGTCAGTTACTTAAACTAGTAAGTTTTATTACATTTTCTCGAAGCAAAGAGTCCCTGACCCAGCCAGAGTGCATTATCTGCTACAAAGTTCTTGCTAACGAATGCATGAGGCCGTCCAAATTAATACGACATATGTAGATGACCCCAATATCCCCAACAAGCCCAGAGCATTTATTGAGTGACTAAAACAAACGTTTATATGCGTCTTGCCCTGTCAAAGATCTCTCCACCATGTATTGACCAAACTATTACTCACTGCCAGCGGCAATCCTCACACTGATTGATAAAGCATAAGAAATAACATGCAAGTATTAAAGTGCAATAGCCTATATTATTTTTTTCTCATATACACCAGTGTGAATGCTGATATTTTGGTTATTGAATATTAAATAGGGCCAATTCAAAGGCCTGAATCGTTTTCAGCTGCAAATGGCCAACTGATGTTTTGCTTTAAGATTTGATATTAGACTAATATTAGTGCACAAACATATCTAGATATAGTAATAAACAAACCTTTTGCTTGAATACAATATTAGTCATCCTTACTGCAAACTTATATAAGCAATAAAATTATTAAATGTGTAAGGGGTCTTACAATATTTTCTGGGGGACGAGGGGGTCTCAGGCAAAAAAAGGTGGGGAGCCCTTGACAAAGTATGTTACTCCGATACTGACTTCTTCATTGGAATACAAAATATTCACCATTCAATGGAAGTCCAAAAAATTGGTTTTGTTACCAACATTTTCTAAACATAAACTCATACAGATTCGAAACTACAACCATGATGAATAAATCATCGCAGAATTAAAATTTTTAGGTGGATAGAATGTTTTAGCAGGAAGAAATCGTTTTTTAACATCTAATCTGGGTGGCTTATTTAAAAATGCAGTATATAGGACAGACACCTAGGGGTTAAACTAGGTATTGCAGTCCAAATTCAAAATATAGCTGGGGTTTTATCCAGCCAGACCCAAACGCAGACACCAACAGGAGCGAGCCTGCCTGATGATTGAGTCTTACACTGCAAGCTGCAGAGCTATTGCTTACATTTGTAATATTTATAGTATTTGCTAACTTAAAAAAAACACCTCAACTCTCAATCTGCGCCCCGATATATTAAGGCAGACTTCATAACTGAAATAAAATACACTGTGTTTTCCACCAAGGTTACCTGGGGTGCGGAAATATAGCTGAGTAAACTAGCAGTGGGCTGGTAAGGAGAATAAGGGACTTTGTTTGTACCTCATTTAGCATATTCTTAAATGTGTTCAAACATATTGTGGTATTGTTATGCATTTAAAAAAATCTAAAACATACAGCACATTTAAAAAAGGATGCATAGAAATATAACACACTTAAAGCTGCAAAGCTACAGCTTATGATATTTCTATTATTTGCTAACTAAAAAAAACTTAACTCTGAATCTGCATCTTCATCTTTCAGAGGCTGCTATTGACCTCTGGAGGTCACATTTTCAGATGCACCACCAAATATTAAGGCAACGTTTATGACTGAAATAAAATACACTGTGTTTTCCACCAAGGTTACCTGTGGTGTGGAAATATAACAGAGTAAAGTGGCAGTGGGCTGGTTATAGAGGCCTGAACAAAGACAGATATTCTGACAATAAACATGCATTTTTAACAGAGAATAACTGACTTCAACATTGTTTTTACATCATTTAGCATATTCTTAGATATCTTCAACCATATCACGTTATGCTTTATGGATTAGAAGAGTCCAAAACATACAGCACCTTTAAAAAGGATGCACAGAAATATAACAAAAGTAAGCTGCAAATCTCTTGCTTATGATATTTCAATTATTTGCAAACTAAAAAAAAAGCCTTAACTCTGAATCTGCATCTTCATCTTTCAGAGGCGGCTATTGACCTCTGGAGGTCAGATTTTTCAGATGCACCCCCAAATATTAAGGCAACCTACATGGGGTGTGGAAATATACAGTAGCTGAGTAAACTGGCAGTGGGCTGGTTATAGAGGCCAAAACAAAGATAAACATTCTGACAATTAATTTATAATAAGGAGAATCACTGACTTTAACATTGTTTTTACCTCATTTAGCATATTCTTAGATATCTTCAAACATATTACGGTATTCTTTATGAATTAGACGAGTCTAAAACAATGGTTCTCAACTGGTACAGCCATGGGACCCACATTTTTACATAGTCATCAAGCCGCGACCCAAATTTTTAGGAACTATAATATAATTTCAGGAATTATAATTAATTTGTATTTATTTGTTAACACACAAGTAATGACAGGTAAAACATAAGAAAATCATCAAGACTTACAAATAAACACTATTTTATTGCTGTCATTTAACATAATGTTGGGCGAGGCAGTGGCGCAGTAGGTAGTGCTGTCGCCTTACAGAAGGTTGCTGGGTCGCTGGTTCGAACCTCGGCTCAGTTGGCATTTCTGTGTGGAGTTTGCATGTTCTCCCTGCCTTCGCGCGGGTTTCCTCCGGGTGCTCCGGTTTCCCCCACAGTCCAAAGATATGCGGTACAGGTGAATTGGGTAGGCTAAATTGTCCATAGTGTGTGTGTGTGTGTGTGTGTGTTTCCCAGAGATGGGTTGCGGTTGGAAGGGCATCCACTGCGTAAAAACTTGCTGGATAAGTTGGCGGTTCATTCCGCTGTGGCGACCCCGGATTAATAAAGGGACTAAGCCGACAAGACAATGAATGAATGAATAACAAAATGTCGTCTTTGAAAACAGTCCGCAGGTTCGTCCTTGCAACTGGGATGTTTGATTTCTAAATGTCGTTTTAGTTTAGAAGGTTTCAAGCTCTCTTGTGAGAGCACCTCACTACACATGACACACTGAGGTTTTAAGCCTTTTTTGTCATCAGTATATGTAAATCCATACTTTATATGGATATTATATTATATTCAGGGTTGTACTTGCGCTTCGATATATTTCTTGCGATAATGAAATGAAATTTCACACGTCAAACGGTACGGTTGTCGCGTGCGCATTTCAAAATAAAAGTCCAGTATAAGCAAAATATAAGTTAAAATTTAAACTTTTCTTGTTTTAGTGACCACACACTCTGCGACCCACTGAAAATGTTCCTGCGCCCACTTTTGGGTCACGACCCACCAGTTAAGAAACACCGGTCGAAAACATACAGCACCTTTAAAAAGGATGCAAAGAAATAAAACATACATAAGCTGCAATGCTAATGCTTATACTTGTAATATTTAAATTATTTGCTAACTATAAAAAAATTTTAAAAAACTCAAGTCAACCTGCATCTTCATCTTTCAAAGGCTGCTATTGTCCTCTGGAGGTCACATTTGCAGATGAGCCACCAAATATTAAGGCAAAGATTGTTAAGGCAAAAACCAAAACAAAGACTTTTTCAAAGGAGACCAAAGCTGCGTCCCAAATCGCATACATATGCACTATTCTACGCCATTTTGTAGCATAAATAGTGTAAGTAGTGTGCCGCACATGTTGGATAACATTATTTATTTTGGATGGTGAAAGCAAAATTCTCCTACGAGAGTGATTATAGCGCCTCCCGATGGTGAATGCGGCAATATTCATGGCAGGTATTATTTGATAATTCGGTCGTTTATTTCACTGATTTGGCAACCGTCAAACGTCATCAGGAAAACGGTTTGAATTTCCACTTAGTAAAAAAACATTAGTGTGCCATTTGGGACAACACTACATACATGTACTATCCTGTTGAGTGTGTAAGTGCATAAGTACATGAGTGCATAGTGTATAGTGTGCTATTTGGGACGCAGCTTAACTGACTTTAACATTGTTTTTACCTCATTTAGCATATTCTTAAATATGTTCAAAATCTTCAAAATCTTTCTTTATGGATCAGTAGAGTCAAAAAATAGAGGATGAATAGAAATACAACGTACATCAGAAAATGTTCTAACCGATTTTAGCCTATTTTAGCCAGTACGCATTCATAATCTAAGCAAAATAAAACTGATGTTTTTCACATGGCAGGTCCATTTCTAAACAAAACAGCCTGGCGCATCTTACCCCCCCATCACTCACCCCAAAGCAAGACATTTCAAAGGCTCGTAAAGCTGTACGATCTCCACATTACGGTAATGATTGTCAGCACCGTGATGCATGTTTCCACTGGCTTTGTGTCTTTTCGTGCTGTATAAAGCTCCTGTTCAAGGACTTTATGCGGTTGCTGCCTCTGAGCCGTGTGTGGTCCACCTCATTAGCTTATTATTCATCACACACAATCAATAATGTCAAAGAACAACATGTGGGGCAACAAAAAAATGGGGCTTTTTAATAAGGACTTTATTTGTATCATGATTATTATTATTATAACTAAAACATCAACATATGACAAAGTTAACAGCAATAATAATAAACACACCATTCCTGAAAAAGCAAGTTTGTGAGATTTCAAATTAAGACTGCATTCTTCGTTGCAGGTGAATGTATTGTACAATGATGAAGGGAAATCCTATAGTAATAACATCTGTAAGCTCTAAAGCGGGTCTATAAATGGTCTTCCCGATGCACCATACTGAGCTTCAGATGCCTGTGTGGGTAGAGCAATATGGGCTTTTGTTTGAGCCATGAGTCTTAAAGAGATCCAAGATTTTCTCCATAATAGATATGCAGCTTATTGGTCCATATTGGAACTTGACCGAACAAGTCATCATACATTACTTTTATCTGTTTTTGGCTCTTCCTTTAGACAACAAAAGCATTTTGGGGCATTTTTAAAAAAATTATCTTTATTTATTGAACATTTTAGATTGAGAAGTAGCCCGAGATCCACCCAAAAGAAAGAAAAATTCTGATAAAAACAGTAATAGTGCAGTAAAATCAGGATTGAAACATGCCTCATTGATTTTGGCTTTCGTATATACCAAACTAATGTCTAAAAAGAACTTTTTATAGACAACTGCGTACAATTTTCTGTTTATAATATGCTGTTGTCGTGTAAATGGACTTATGTAAAATGTATTTTCACGCCAAATCGAATTTTCTAATCATAAAAGGTTTAAGTTATATACATTAATAAAAAAAATAAATTGTATAAAAAGATATTGTCTATCGGCCCAACCATAGTTCAAACTACTTATATAAAATGAGCTGAAACCACACAATTCTTCAGGTTTTTGAGGGGACAAGTTAATTGTTTTGAGTTGAATCTATTTAAATTTGTAAAAACAATTACAGTAAGTCAAATGAATCCATTTGTATTGGGACAACATGAAGGAATTGTGTGGAACCCTGCCTTTTTTACAGTGTATGGTGCAAAAGTGTGTGAGTTTATCAAGGGAAAGCAAAAGCAAAAAAATACACAGCAGAAACATGATTCATTGGATTTACTCTATTGTTTTAAGGTTGTTGAAAACAATGTACTGAATATGAGCTGAACTGAAATAAGCAAATGTAGTGATGTTCAACTTAATATATTAGTTTAAATACAGCTCATATAAATAGTTTGCAACCACTTACCTCAGAAAAAATTCAGTAAATCCAAAGAACCATTTTTCAGTGTTCATTCTTTCTCTTCTAAATATTCTGGTAATTTGGTATTCAACAATTAAATCACAGCTCCGTTATTAGGCAAAAAAATTAAATTGTTTCTTTTTAATTCTTTAAACTAATATATATATATATATATAGCAGAAACAAACAACCCACAGCGTTAGTTTCCTATAACGCACTGCCATCAATTCGCCTGGCTGTGCTGCGAGATTTCCAGCATTAAAGCTCAGCAGGACAAATCCAACAGTTTTGCCCGACAGCCTGTGAACATGCAAATGAGGACTGTGTAATTGATTAGCCTGACTCCATTCCCGCACTATTTAACCAGACCCTCCACTGCAGAAAATAAATAAACAGAGGAATAAAAGCTGCTTTTCTTTCTTATTTCAAGTCCAAATATATAAAAAATCCTTAAATCAAGAAGCAGTTTCCAGACAAGTACAACAAACAGTCTTGTTATTAAAGATGATAAATCCAAATCAAGTGAGTTTTACCTTAAAACAAGCTAAATAATCTGCACTTTTAGCTTTCTAAACATGAACAAATATTTAAATAGAACCAATTTATGATCATTTGGCAAATCAACTATAAATAAATAAATAATAAATGCATAAATATAAACAAATTGTTTACTTTCATTAAATAAACAAGTGAAAATGATATAAAATTATATGACAATAATGATAAACCAAACAATAATTATTATATGTATATCTATATCTTATCTATATCCATTTTTATTTAGATTCTTTCATTTTGCATTTCAAAATCTAGTGAGTTTTTTTTTCTTAAAACAAGCTGAATATTTGGTCAAATTAATGAAAAATGTTTTTCTTACTTCTAGTTTTCAGTCAAAATATCTAAAACCTCTTAAATCAAGAAGCATTTAATCTAGACAATTAAAAAGCAGAAAAAATAAAAGCTGTTTTCAGAAAAAATGAGTCAATATCAATTCTTTAAAACAAGCTAAATAATCTGCACTTATAGGTTTCTAAACATGAACAAATATTAAAATAAAACCAATTTATGATCATTGATATATGATCAAATGATAGAGAAAATAATGATAAACCAAACAGTTATGATTTAACATTTATTGTTTTTAAATATGAGAGCAAAAAATGCGTTTTCTAGAAAGTGTAAATTAAGTGAGTTTCTCCTTAAAACCAGCAAAATATTTGGTCAAAATTAATGAAAAAATGAAAAACCGAGAAGCGTTTTTCTAGACAAGAAAAATGTATCGTCTTGTTTTCAGAAATAATAAGTGAAAATCAAGCGAGTTTTTCATGAAAACAAGCAAAATAATCTGCAAATGAGGGTAAAGAAAGTCATTTTGCTTTCATTTCGATATATAATTACTTTGCTTACCCTCACTGGCAGATTATTAAGCTTGTTTTAAGCAAACACGCACTTCATTTAGACATATTATTTAAAAAATATATAAATAAAACAAAAATATAATGAAACTCACTGAGGATTCTTGCTTGCCAGTGTATTTATTCTACGGAAAAAAGAAGATGTTCAACAGAATGTTCACGCTGCTCTTTCACACAATAAAAGTGGATGGGGACTAAAATAAAGAACACTAACTAAAGATAAGTAGATAAATAACATCAAAGTAGGCAGAAATCCTTTTCTTTTACACTAAATTGCCTGGTGTGTTTTTAAAAAAGTTTAAAAAAATAAGATTTCACAAGCAAAGATATCCACAAATGTGACTTTTAAATGTGACATTCTGTGTTTCTTGTGAAATTCATTTTTATTTAAACATTATTTTATGTAGTATAGTCATCATATGGACACCTGTCAGTTAAAAGAGTTAATAGATAGCCTTTCTTCTATGAAACTAAAAAGAAGTAGTTTAGCAGAATGTCAATGCTGCTCTTTTACACAATAAAAGAGAAAGGGCAAGAAAAAAACAACAACAAAAAATCAAGGTGTTAAAATCCTAAAAACCCAATAAAACTCACTAAAGATTGGGTTTGAATAGCAGATGAAATGAAGGCGCAGAGATAAATCGCCCTATTTTACAGCATCTTTCATTTCCTGCTGTTCGGGCCCCGTCCGTTTCACAGGTATTTCATCATAGCTCGACAACAGGCCTTCCATTACCCGGCAAACAAATTTAGAGCGCTCATCAATCACCAATATTTACAGTTGTTCTGATGAAGCGTTTCAGCCGGGCGAGATGCAAACACTGTCTGGACTGATTTAGCTGTAATCTGCATCTGAGCTGAATCACGGTGGCTGTTATTCTTTTAAATTCTCAGATTTAAGAAGGAAAACTCTGATTAATGCAATGTTTTCTTGGAGCATTTCTTGTTACGTTAGCATCTGTTTGCATTGAGGTCACCTTTAAAGCAAACTGTGATGTGTCAGTCAATCTGATGAGTCCTCTGTTGTTCTCGCTTGCGAATTTCAACTAGTAGGACTGTATTTTTGGTCAGTTTGGCGTCAAATTAACAACCCAAATGCTTGTTAGAAGATTTCACCATTATGTGGATTGAAACTTGAGAATTTTTTCTATGGAACAAAAAAGTAGATGTTTAGCAGAATGTTCAGGCTGCTCTTTTACAGAATGAGTGAATGGATTAATGCAAAGAAGCACCATAAATGAATATTAGCACAATTTTAAAAAAGTGTTAAAATAGGCTGAAATCTTCTGCCTGTGAGTATATTTCCTATATGAAACAAGTAAATGTTTAGCAGAATGTTCAGGCTGCTCTTTTACAGAATAAGTGAATGGATTAATGCAAAGAAGCACCATAAATGAATATTAGCACAATTAAAAAAAGTGTTAAAATAGGCTGAAATCTTCTGCCTGTGAGTATATTTCCTATATGAAACAAGTAAATGTTTAGCAGAATGTTCAGGCTGCTCTTTGGCAGAATTGGTTAATGGATTATTGCAAAGAACAACTATAAATGAATATTAGCACAATTAATAAAGATGTTAAAATAGGCTGAAATCTTCTGCTTTCGAGTATATTCTTTTATGGAAGAAAAGGTAGACGGTTATCAGAATGTTCATGCTGCTCTTTTATGCAACAAAAGTGGATGGGATAATGCAAAACAAAACACCGTAAATAAATATTAGCAGCATAAATAAAGATGTTAAAATAGGCTGAAATCTTCTGCTTTCGAGTATATTCTTTTATGGAAGAAAAGGTAGACGTTTAACAGAATGTTCATGCTGCTCTTTTAGGTATTAAAAGTGGATGGGATAATGCAAAACAAAACACCGTAAATAAATATTAGCAGCATAAATAAACATGTTAAAATAGGCTGAAATCTTCTGCATGCAAGTATATTTGTTTCATGAAAGAAAAGGTATACAATTAACAGAATGCTCATGCTGTTTTTTCATACAATAAAAGTGGATGGAATATTGCAAAAAATAAATAAATGAATAAATCACCATAAAAATATTAGCACAAATATTAAACGTGCTAAAATAGGCTGAAACATTCCTGTTGCGAGCTTATTTCTTCTATGGAAGAAAAGGTAGATGTTTAACAGAATGTTCATGGGGCTCTATTATACAATAAAAATGGATAAAATAATATAAAAACTTAGCACCATTAAATTAATATGTTAAAATAGGCTAAAATGTTTAGCTTGCAAATATATTTCTTCTATAGAATTAAAAGTAGATGTTTAGCAGAATGTTCACGCTGCTCTTTTATACAATAGAAATTAATGGAATAATGCAAAAAAAGCACCATAAATAAAAGTGAAAATAGGCTGAATGTGCTTGCGATTATATTTCTTCTATGGAAGAAAAAGTCAACGTTTAACAGAATATTTATGCTGCTCCTTTACACAATATAGGTGGATGGAATATTGGAAAAATATATGAAAAAAACACCATTAATAAATATTAGACAATAAATAAACATGTTAAAATAGGCTGAAACGATCCGGTTGCGAGTATATTTTTTCCATGGAAGAAAAAGTAGATGTTTAGCAGAATGTTCATGCTGCTCTTTTACGCAATAAAAGTGTATGGGATAATGGAAGACAAAGAACCAATAAATAAATATTAGCAGCATAAATAAACATGTTAAAATAGGCTGAAATCTTCTTGCAAATATATTTCTTCTATGGGAGAAAAAGTAGATGTTTAGCAGAATGTTCATGCTGCTCTTTAGCAGAATAGGTGAATAGATTAATGCAATAAAAGCACCATAAATTAACATTAGCACATTTAATAAAAGTGTTCAAATGGGCTGAGATGTGCTTGTGAGTATATTTATTACAAAGAAAAGTAGATATTTAACAGAATGTTCAGGCTGCACTTTTAGGTAATACAAGTGGATGGAATATTGCAAAACAAAGCACCATAAATAAATGTTACAATAGGTTGAAATCTTCTTATATGAAACAAGTAAATGTTTTGCAGAATGTTCAGGCTGCTCTTTTGCAGAATAGGTTAATGGATTATTGCAAAGAAGAACTATAAATGAGTATACAATTAATAAATATGTTAAAATAGGCTATAATCTTTTGCTTGCGAGTACATTTCTTCTATGGAAGAAAATGTAGATGTTTAAAAAAATGTTCATGCTGCTCTTTAATACAATAAAAGTTGATTAAATAATGCAAAAAAGCACCATAAATAAATGTGTTAAAATAAATTGCAATGTGCTTTAAAATATATATCTTTTATGGAAAAAAGTAGACGTTTAACAGAATGTTTATGCTGCTCTTTTACACAATATAGCGTAATATACAACACGAATAAATATTAGCAGCATAAATAAACATGTTAAAATAGGCTGAAATCTATTCTGCTTGCGAGTTTATTTTCATGCTGCTCTTTTACGCAACAAAAGTGGACGAGGACCAAAATAATTAATCAAAAAAATTTATTTTAAAAAACACCATATGAATATTAGCACCATAAATGAAACCTTGCCGTCATTCACTCATATCATATCGAATAAAAGAAACCCAGTGTAATGCAATGGTTAGGGATTTTATATATGTATAAATATATATAAATATATATAAATATATATATATATATATATATATATATATATATAAAACAAATATATTTTTAAAAAACTGAAAACCTGTAACCATTAAATTCCATAGTTAGAAAAAAAAATACAATGCAAGTCAATTGTAGGTACAGTAGTTTCTACTATTTTTAAAAATATCTTCTTTTGTGTCCAAAAAAAAGAAAGAAACTCATAAACGTTTGTAACAAATAAAAGGTGAGTAAAAGAGGATAGATGTTTTGGGGGGTGAACCATCACTTTAAGGGTGATTTTAGTACTGAAAATATGCTACAAATAAATATAAAAAAAAAAAAAACAGCATATTAAAAAAAAATAAAAAACTGATATATAATAACACAAAATGTCAGTTTAATGTAATGAAAAATAACCAAAATGTTAAATAAATAAATAAACAAATAAACAAATAAAGAAAAAATATATATGAAAATGAAATTAGACAAAACTAAAGTAGGAAACAAATATTTAAATGAAAAAGCTTAAATAAAAATTCCTCATAACCATTTAACAAACTAACTGTAATAAATAATCCTGACAAAAACCATTTCAGAAATGAATAAGACGTAATTACACCCTTGGCCCAGATTCATTTAAAGTGAAAATCAATCCACGGAGGAAGTGAACGAGAAAGTGAAACGCATTGGGTGTCAATGACCAAGTCAAAGTAACAGCAGTCGGCCTTCTCAAATGCACATTACTATTGAAACATGCACACAAAAAACCAAAACCATTACAAATGACAAAGCATTTACAAAACATTGGAAAAAGTTCGGGGGTCAAAAATACTCCAAAATAAACTTCGGTGCTTCATTTGTAGCTCTTTATTTATCCGTGTCTAAGGATTTCAACAATAATGCATATTTTTAAAGGCAGTTTTCTTTATTCCCATCAGATGAAACCGGAAGTCATGACCATATTAGTGACTTATATTCATTTATTTGGTTATGCAAGCAAAAAAATTATAGCCGACTGTGTTAGTACGATGATAAATATTAAATAAATATTAGTTTTTTATCATCCAATTTACCTGCAGTGTCTTAAACAGGTTTATTTCTGCTGGTGAAGGCTTCTCCTGTTAGATGTATGTGTGAGCGTATCTGTTTTCCCTCTTTAAATGAGCAGGACACTTAAGACATGATCCCGGAGCCTAGAGTCCGCTTAAGTTAATTAGCAGGGATCGTTAATGAGCGCTCCGAGTCGAAACCAACCCGCTCTGCTAGTATTTGATGAAGCCGTCCGGGGCAGGATTACCATGACTTACTGCTATTATCACTAAGCGGCGGAGCGGCGATTAAACCTGACATCACATTCAAAGATGTTTACCATATTAGTACAGCGGTCACACTGAAGGCGTAAATCTCAGGAAGGACAAGACATTGTAAACAGCCAACGAAAGATTCACGGAGCATCGCTGAAGCTGAACGGCACAACAGAAGTTTGAAAAAATCCTTTCAGAGAAACACCTCTGAAAGAAGGGTGTCACAGTTCAGTTTCACAGGGAAACAGTGAGAAAGAAAAAGGGAGAGGGAAAGGAAGGTGGCAGAAACCAGAAGCCTCTGAGACACCGAGGATTATTGGAAGAGCAGGTATTGTGGCAGAAAGGCAGGGGAAATAATTAGCAATTTTTGTATTTAAAGGGCTCATGTTATGGTGAAATACAAACACATTGATATTATCACAATGGGCCCTATCATACACCGGGCGCAATGAGGCGCAAGGCGCGGCGCAATAGTCTTTTGTTAGTTTCAGCTTGGCGCAAGAGTGGTTTTGAGGCGTTGCGCTACGCTGTTTAAATAGCAAATGCATTAGCGCTCATTTGTGCGCCCATAGGCGTTCTGGTCTAAAAAGGAAGGCGTTCTGAGGCGGACCGCTGGCGCGTTGCTATTTTAAGAAACTAAAATAGATTTTTCATTAGACCAAAACAAACCTGGTCTTACACACTGCTTAATACGCACAAGAGAGCAATAGGCAAATATCTTTACATATGAAAATATTTTGATATTAAGGATATATATAGGATATAATAAGAATAGATATAGAATATAAATATAAAGGATTAAAATATTACAAAACATATTATTTTCTAGCCTACATAATTATAAAAAATCACTGCTTTTATATCTCGGGAGGCTTTTTCAGTTCATTCATAACAATTTCCTTTTGTATAATGTTATTATTATTAGCAGTATTATTTATTATATCCATATTTATATTTGTTTTATTAAAAACAAGCTTAGATTTGCCCACCTGTCAGGTTTCAGACCATATGGGACGCAGCATGTGTTTTAGGACTTCATTAATATTGTTTATTTATTCGTTTGCTGGAAATTAGAACTGAATTTAGAAATAGTTTTGAAACGAATATTTGCGCTTAACAAACAAAATTAATTATTTATAGGCTAATTGATGTCTGTGCGTAAAGGTTTCCCTATCCAAGAGCGAAAGTGAAAGTAGATCCATTATCTCTCATTCTCACGCAGTAGATGCTCTGTTTAACACTTTTCTGTTTAAAAAAATGTTAACTGTTTGCTAGTGAAATGCTCAGTTTTTCCACTTAGACTTGCTTTGCGTCCTGTAAATAGCGAATGTGCTCTTGGCGCGACGCAGCTGACTCTTAAAGGGAATGGGAGATGAGACTCTAATTGGTTTATTCTCAAAACACACCTATAACTCATTAAGAAAATAAACTCAATCCTTTTAGACAATGCGCCACGGCACAAAGCGGATTTTCCCATCCTTAAATAATATAAAAACTAAGGCGGCACGGTGGCGCAGTGGGTCGCAGTCTTGCCTCGCAGCAAGAAGGTTGCTGGTTCAAGCTAGAGGTCTGCAGATTTCTAGAGCCGACCAGATTTCTTTCGGCGTGGGAATAAATTTTCAAATAAAGCGCAGGAGCAGTCGGTAACTGGTTTAATTTTGGACAAGACGGTCTAACAATATCGCTCCCGACTCCCGAGAGAGCAAGCACGCGTATGAGAGAGCGTGATGCTGCGTTTAGCTTGTTTGTTGCTGTCTGTGTGTGTGTTTGTGTTTATACAGACAGCTTGTTTTAGGCTGTATAGCTGGGTGGTTTTCGGTTTTGTTCTCTCCCCGCTCGTTAGCAGGAACGAGCACAGCGGGTAGAAAACGGGACGGGCAGCGGGACAACAAATGCTGAATAAAAGCGGGAGTGGTAGGGTTCAGACTAAAGCCTGGCAGGAGCAGGATTTAAAATTAGCCCCGCGCAGATCTCTAGTTCAAGCCTCGGCTGGGTCAGTTGGCGTTTCTGTGTGGAGTTTGCATGTACTCCCCGTGGGTTTCCTCCGGGTGCTCCGGTTTTCCAAACACGTGGTATGTGTTTGTCACAATATCCACACACACGGCTGTTTTTTACTTTCCATTTGGCATGCGTTATTAAATTCCATAACACGCTCACCAGTCCTTACTCCTTATTTCCGTCTAATAGCCCAGTTTGTCACGGGGGCATAAATGAAATGTTCATAATTAAATGTGAAACAGCCGAACTGCAGTTAGTCACCCAAAATTCACTTGAAACTGGACACTGCTTGCTGCAGAGCCCATTGAGCTCCAGCGAGGGGGAGCTTGAGCTATCGCTCCTCCTCCTATAAGCTGTTTTAATGCGTACACCCACCCTACCCCTAACCCCAACCCACAGTGACATCACTCGTAGAAGAAATGCAAGGAAGGAGGAGCTGGAGCTCAAGCTTCCCCTTGCTGGAGTTCAGCTCTGCCCAAGTGGCTCTGCAGTGAGCACCACTTGTTAATTAGAGATTATAGTAACGTTAATTTTTACTGCAAAATACGTAAAAAAAAAACTTAGGCCTAATCCCAATTCTACCTCTTAGCCTTTTCCCTTACCCCTAACCCTCATTTTGCGTGTTCACGTGAAGGCGTCGGGGTGTCCCAATTCTCTTTATCTTGAAGGTGTAGGGATAAGGAGAAGGGGTGAATAGCCCTTGAAACTGAGATTTTTCAGGACCACACTCAAAACCAAGAAAATTTCACAGAATACACCAGCCATAACGATAACATAGCTGGACACGGAGGTCAGGAGATGCACAAATTAGTATTGTTTGTCATTATTATGAATTTTTACATCAAAAAAACAAACACGTTTTAATACATTTATAACCGCGTTTGTGTTTTTCGGTCATACTTAAAAAAACAAACGCTATAAAGTTAATGTTGTTTTTGGTGTGTTTACATACATGAATATGGCCACAGTGTAAATGCACAGTACAGTTACGATCTTATTGCCACATTAGATCATTATGATAACATGATATCGTTGCCTTCAGTGATTTACTGAAGACTGAAGATAAATACCAAAAAATAACGCAACTGGAAAAACTACAGCAGTCGCCATAATCAATCTCATATGAAGTAAGAGATCAAAGATGATGACAAAGTATGATGACGTGTGCAGGTGTTGTTCCATTTTTACGCTGTGTTCACACCAGACTCGGCACGCACAGATAAATTGCAATATTCGCGCGTAAATAGACACGTGAACATTTTGAGTTTACTCACTTCATTCGCGCGTCAAATTCACTTATAGACAGGGATTCGTGTCCTTGGCAGGGCTTCTGTCTGCCCGTTAACTCTATATTCAATCCTAAATGGCTAACATGGATTTTATTAAGAGAATAGCTGTGCTTTATATGCTTTAGGAAGGCTGAAAACAGCGTAGATTCAGTTGGAGCCGTGTCTGAGTCCAGTAGATCCTTTCAGAGGTGCACCAGCTCTGTTCATCAACTCCTCCAGAACCTATACCTGGAAGATGGAAGCTTCCAGTGGTGCTTCTGACTGAGCAGAGCCCAGTGTGATGAGCTGTTGTCCGGTGTCGGCAGGAGGATTTCCCACCTGGACACCAACAACAGGAGCAACATCAAAATCACCCCCCTACAAGACAAAGCTCATGATTGGATAACAAAACCCGAATGTCCACTGAAGTTCAGATTTTCCAACTTGAGCGCACTACATCCATATACTTTCCATATCTCACCGCAGGGTTAAATTGAAGCCCTTCCCCCCACACTCTGTTTACTCATTTTTCATGCAAAGACAAAAAAAAAGAGTTGATTTTCACCATCAGAAGTGGTTAAAGGTTCTATAATAAAGTTCAAAAGCATAAATAAACAACATCGAAACAACAAGAATCACAAAATACATAAAACTGATCAATTTACAGATTTTGTTTTGCAGTGCACTACCATCTCCACTCACATTCAGCTTCTCTGTGCAGCAAACCTCCCCCAATATCAATCGACTTTTCAATTACAGACATAAAGCAGCTTGATGAGAGCTTCAGTCACATTAAAGCACTCTTTTTCACTCAGCGAACGCTCAGCCGAGGGAGCCATTCTGCATTTGGCTGCTTTCGTAACGGCCACACTAAAGCAGTATTTACTGATGGAGAACGTGGACCACCTGTGGTGCGGGGGTCTCGCAGAGCACCGCCACCTCGCTCTATTACAAAAACACTCGCTTCATATCACCATAACCGTCTAATAACACCCTACAGGGTCGAGGTTTCCTATTTTTAATGGAAAAAAAACGTTCTGTACTTATGTGAGTCACGGCCCGAGCTCATGAGAAGGTGACACATGTTCTTGCAGCTTTGACAGGCTCGTAAACTGCGACTTGAGTGAGTCAAGAATTGAACAGTGAGTGAAAATTGTCGTGCCGAATAAAGGGTAGGACTTCCAGAGAGATTTTTCACCTCCTTTTTTTATTTATTTTCCTCGTGCAAAGCTCTGAGGAAGCACTTGTAGCGAAGATATTCAACATTAAACATCAAGGTGCAAATTACAGGGGGGTTTGGGGGGGGATCAACAACCCCCCCTCTCCTAATTAACACTTGATCCCCCCCTGAAGGACATCAAAAGATGTATGGAGGAGTCAGCCTGTTAATAGTAAGGAATAACTTTCTCTGATCTATATCTTAAATATTAATAATTAAAAAGTGTATAATATAAAGATACATTTGACCCCCCTAAACTGTAGTGAATGTATAATGCAGCAATCAATGAAACTGGCAGTTCTAGAGCACCGATAGACATTCACAAATCACATTTCTTGTAAAATAGGTGTTTATATCTGCATGTAGACCATAAAACAGACAAATTTGACGCATCATTTGTATAGTTTGACCTACAGTAACCTCTAGAATAGTCAATAAATATCCCTCAAACACTGAAAACGTTTACATTTTATTAATAAATTTGATGTAATTTGAATAGATTCATGAATTTAATTTACTGACGCATGTATTACCAAACTACTACAAAAAATTACACAAAAAAAATCCCACACGATCTTCAATGTATAAGTCACTAAATATCCCCTAAAAAGCAGAAAACGTTTACGTTTTATTAATAAATTAGATGTAATTTTAACACATTTTTAATTTTGAATCAATGAAGCATTTGTTACCAAACTGCTACCGAAAAAGTACAAAAAAAGATCCTCCCCAATCGTCAATGTATAATAGTCACTCAGGGCCGGCGCGTCTATAGAGGCGACCTAGGCGGCTGCCTAGGGCGGCAGTATAGAGAGAACGGCGTCCGCAACACGTCCCTTACCACCCTTGTCCTCAGTTATGTCCGCGACACCTCCCTAACCACCCGCGTCCTCAGTTATATTCGCGCATAGGGCGGCAGAATAGAGAGGGCGGCGTCAGCGACACCTCCCTCAGCACCCGCGCGTCCTCAGTCATATCCGCGCATAGGGCGGCAGAATAGAGGTCCGCGACACTTCATTTTCATAACCGGTCACTTTCGTTTTCACATTAGGGTTGAGGGCGGCGTGATCGTCCACCGCCTAGAGCGGCAGTTCGGCTTGCTCCGGCCCTGTAGTCACTAAATATCCCTTAAAGCATTGAAAATGTTTACATTTTAATATATTCAAAGTAATTTGAATACATTCATACATTCGATTCACTGATGCATGTATTACCAAACTACTACAGAAAAAGTAAAAAAAAAAATAAATGACCCCCCACCAGTCAATGTATAAGTTACTAAATATTACTCAAAACACTGAAAACGTTTACATTTCATTAATAAATTAGATGTAATTTGAATACATTCATAAATTTGATTCACTGAAGCATTTTACCAAACTACTACAGAAAAAGACACAAAAAAATAACCCTACCATCGATCGTCAATGTATAATAGTCACTAAATATTCCTCAAAACACTGAAAACGTTTACATTTTATGAATAAATTCGATATAATTTGAATACATTCATACATTTGATTCACTGAAGCATATATTACCAAACTACTACTGAAAAAGTACAAAAAAAAAACATTCTCCCCAATCATCCCTGTATAATAGTCAATAAATATCCCTCAAAATACTGAAAACGTTTACATGAATATATTCAGAGTAATTTAAATACATTCATACATTTGATTCACTGAAGCATATATTACCAAACTACAACCGAAAGACACAAAAAAAACCCTACCCTCGATCATCAATGAATAATAGCCACTAAATATTCCTCAAAACACTGAAAACGTTTACATTTTATGAATAAATTCGATATAATTTGAATACATTCATAAATTTAATTCACTGAAGCATATATTACCAAACTACTAGCGAAAAAGTACAAAAAAAAAACATTCTCCAAATCGTTACTGTATAATAGTCACTAAATATCCCTTAAAATCGCTGAAAACGTTTACATTTTATGAATAAATTTTATATAATTTGAATACATTCATAAATTTAATTCACATAAATTACCAAACTACTAGCAAAAAAATACAAAAAAAAACATTCCCCCAATCGTCACTGTATAATAGTCACTAAATATCCCTTAAAACACTGAAAATGTTTACATGAATATATTCAAGGTAATTTACATGCATTCCTTCATTTGATTCACTGAAGCATATATTACCAACTACCGAAAAAGACACAAAAAATAACCCCCCTCGATCGTCGATGTATAATAGTCCCTAAATATTACTCGAAACACTGAAAACGTTTACATTTTATGAATAAATTAGATGTAATTTGAATACATGCATAAATTTGAATCACTGAAGCATATATTACCAAACTACTAGCGAAAAAGTACAAAAAAAAAAATCCCCCCGATCGTCAATGTAAAAGTCACTAAATATCCCTCAAACACTGAAAACGTTTACATTTTATTAATAAATTCCATGTAATTTGAATACATTCATAAATTTGATTCACTGATGCATGTTACCAAACTACTACTGAAAAAGTACAAAAAAAAATCATCCCACCGATCATCGATGTATAATTCGTACACTGTTAAAAATCCATAATTCAAGTTATTGATCTTTTAGTAGTCTAATTTTTTAACTAATTTATTGTTTAAAATCTAAATTTGGGAGGTGTTTTATCATGTTTGATTTGTCAGATATATACAGTTAAGATTATTAGCCCGAATTATACTTCAAAGATTTCCCAAGTGGCAACAGTGGTGAGAAACAAATTTCACCAATTGACGAAAGTAAAGGAAAAAAAATTCAAGAGAAACCAGGCGAGTTGTCCACAAGCATTTATCCTCTCGCCAAGATATATTGTATATATTGATATATTATACAATAACAACATAATACTAATAATACTAATACTAATAACAACAACAACAACAATAATAATGATAATAATAAAAACAACAACATTAATAATAATAACAACAACAACAAAAACAATACTAATAATAATAAAAATAATAACAATAATAATAACAACAATAATAATAATTATAATAATAATAATACTGAACCACTGTGATGACAGACTTTAGCTGAGGGATTTCAAAAAAGACCAAAACAACACTATAGATGTTTAACAATGTGCTCGCTCCACTGGTTTGTCTATTAATGTGGTCCAATAAGGCTTATTTTTAATATCACATGACCTGTTAAATCAAAAATCCCATAAATTTTTTGATGTGCATGCTGGAATTTATTCGGTAAATGTGTTTCCATCATAGTTTTTGACCATTGTTTTCTTATTGGATACAAAATGTATTTATTAATTGAATGTATCCTACTCAGCAGTGTGCATGAGATTGTTTATGTGTATGTTCAAAATGTAAGCACATCTTGGCATTTTCATTAAGTATTTTTATTGCAACACTCGTATAAAAATAGCTGGATCTATACATAGCTTTTGAGAATCCTCTTTATGTGATCATATATTAAAGAATACAAGCAGACTGAAAGCAGAAAAAAGCTTGGCATCTCTGGTCTTTGCACCTCAAAGGATGGTCATCTTATCTCTGTTCCAGACGAGTGAGAAAGACTCAGTTGTTCCTGCCAGAGCCGGTCAGATGGGCGCAAGCACACACACATGCAAATGCGTGACAGAGTGACAGGGATTTGATGCTTTGTGTTGAAATGTCCTTGGTGAGACAGATGCCAGGGTAATAGATGAGAAAGCCGATGAAGGTTAAAGAAGCACGCAACAAACGACTTTATTTCCAAAAGGATGAATGCTGTACAACATCAGAGGCGCTCTTTGTCATACTACGCAAATTAATGTGGACTGATGCATTTGAGATCAAATTGGACCAACAATAACGATATGACAGTTTTGTCTGAAGAAAGACTTACATTTAAGCAGCTTTTCTGTAAAAAACTAAGACATTACGCAAAAAAAACACGTTAATTTATTTAAATAATTTATTTTGTACCATAGTACAAATCTATAGTATCGCTATCAAAAGTTTAAAGTTATCCATTTGTGTGAATGCTACTATAGATATGGATTTGGTTATAGTTATTGTTTGCTGTTGTGGATTCTAATGTAGTTATTGTCTGTTGATTTGTATGCTAACATAGCTATTGTTATAGTTTTGCCTATTGTTATGCTGGGTTCACACCAGACCTGAAGGACTGCGTAACTCACTCTAGTTCACTCGTTGAGTGTTGGTGTAGATACTAAACTAGTTACCGTTATAGTTATCATCTGTTGATGTAGTCACTAATTAAGTTTTGTAATAGTTATGGTATGATGGTGTAGATACTGATCTAGTTAACGTTATGGTTATCGTCTGTTGATGTGGTCACTAATATAGTTTGTTATAGTTATCGCCTGTTGGCGTAGACGCTAATCTAGTTATCAATTGTTGATGTTAACACTAATAAAGCCAACATATAATTAGTGCTTAATTAGTGAATCGCGAGGTCCCGGAACAGATCTGGGTAACGGAGCGTTGGATAGCGGAGGGGTGTCGCGAACGTAGGTTAAGAGGCGGGATTGGTTATGATCGGTTGATGTGGTCACTAATTTAGTTTTGTTATAGTTATCGTATGTTGGTGTAGATACTAATCTAGTTAACGCTATAGGTATCGTCTGTTGATGTGGTCACTAATTTAGTTTTGTTATAGTTATCGTATGTTGGTGTAGATACTAATCTAATTAACGTTATAGTTATCGTCTGTTGATGTGGCCACTAATTTAGTTTTGTTATAGTTATCGTATGTTGGTGTAGATACTAATCTAGTTAACGTTATAGTTATCGTCTGTTGATGTGGTCACTAATTTAGTTCTGCTATAGTTATCGTATGTTGCTGTAGATACTAATCTAGTTAACGTTATAGTTATCGTCTGTTGATGTGGTCACTAATTTAGTTTTGTTATAGTTATCGTATGTTGGTGTAGATACTAATCTAGTTAACGCTATAGTTATCGTCTGTTGATGTGGTCACTAATTTAGTTTTGCTATAGTTATCGTATGTTGGTGTAGTTACTAATCTAGTTAACGGTATAGTTATCGTCTGTTGATGTGGTCACTAATTTAGTTTTGCTATAGTTATCGTATGTTGCTGTAGATACTAATCTAGTTAACGTTATAGTTATCGTCTGTTGATGTGGTCACTAATTTAGTTTTGTTATAGTTATCGTATGTTGGTGTAGATACTAATCTAGTTAACGCTATAGTTATCGTCTGTTGATGTGGTCACTAATTTAGTTTTGCTATAGTTATCGTATGTTGGTGTAGTTACTAATCTAGTTAACGGTATAGTTATCGTCTGTTGATGTGGTCACTAATTTAGTTTTGCTATAGTTATCGTATGTTGCTGTAGATACTAATCTAGTTAACGTTATAGTTATCGTCTGTTGATGTGGTCACTAATTTAGTTTTGTTATAGTTATCGTATGTTGGTGTAGATACTAATCTAGTTAACACTATAGTTATCGTCTGTTGATGTGGTCACTAATTTAGTTTTGCTATAGTTATCGTATGTTGGTGTAGATACTAATCTAGTTAACGCTATAGTTATCGTCTGTTGATGTGGTCACTAATTTAGTTTTGTTATAGTTATCGTATGTTGGTGTAGATACTAATCTAGTTAACGGTATAGTTATCGTCTATTGATGTGGTCACTATTTCAGTTTTGTTATAGTTATCGTATGTTGGTGTAGATACTAATCTAGTTAACGTTATAGTTATCGTCTATTGATGTGGTCACTATTTCAGTTTTGTTATAGTTATCGTATGTTGGTGTAGATACTAATCTAGTTACCGTTATAGTTATCGTCTGTTGATGTGGTCACTAATTTAGTTTTGTTATAGTTATCGTATGTTGGTGTAGATACTAATCTAGTTACCGTTATAGTTATCGTCTGTTGATGTGGTCACCAATTTAGTTTTGTTATAGTTATCGTATGTTGGTGTAGATACTAATCTAGTTAACGTTATAGTTAACGTCTGTTGATGTTGTCACTAATATAGTTTGTTATAGTTATCGTATGTTGGTGTAGATACTAATCTAGTTACCGTTATAGTTATCGTCTGTTGATGTGGTCACTAATTTAGTTTTGTTATAGTTATCGTATGTTGGTGTAGTTACTAATCTAGTTAACGTTATAGTTATCATTTGTTGATGTTGTCACTAATATAGTTTGTTATAGTTATCGTATGTTGGTGTATATACTAATCTAGTTAACGTTATAGTTATCATTTGTTGATGTTGTCACTAATATAGTTTGTTATAGTTATCGCCTGTTGGCGTAGACGCTAATTTAGTTATCAACTGTTAATGTTAACACTTATAAAGCCAACATTCAGTTACTGATATATATCTGTAATGCTTCTGACAAACAACATATACATATAATCAGTGCTTAATTTGTGAATCGCGAGGTCCCGGAACAGATCTGGGTAACGGAGCGTTGGATAGCGGAGGATGGCGGAGGGGTGTCGCGGACGTAGGTTAAGAGGCGGGATTGGTTGCCACAGGCGACAGTGAAGAGGGTTTGGTAGTCGCGGAACAAAGTGAAAGTGAACAGCCGACAAGGTAGCAGGGTGGGTGAGGAGGGAAATGGGTTAAATGAGGTGCAGAAGAGCAGTATGAACATTCTTTCAAACATCTTTCTTGTGTTCAACAAAAAAGGAACTCTTTATGGCTTTACAGAGGGAGTTCATTTTAGGTGAACTCCCGTTTTAACAATCGACTAAATCCAATCCGGAAAAAAATAAATCACCTTCAGGCCTTCTATAAGAAGTATGAAATGTCAGCAGCGCAATATTGAGAAAATCCTGTATAGATTGCTTTCACCGGTTACACTCTCAGTTCTTATTCACTCTCATTTCTTCATTTTCTTCCTCTTTTTCTCTCTTCAGATGTGCCAGTCGACAGCGGCGTCCCCACATCAGCCTCTCGCCCCTGACATTTGGACCACTCGAGCTTCTCCACAATAATCACCGAGGATAAAAATGACAAAAACACACATCTCGGGCCGTGACCCTCCTTTTTCACAGCAAGAAGCCATACGACGTCAATAATGTCTTCTTACAAAACACAAATTCACTAGACTTTTCCTGAGGACTTGGCCCACGCACTGTGCACCAGCAATACAGAAGATGATTCAATGAAACACAATGAGTTTACAACATCACGTCTGTAAATGTCACATCAGTCCTCCTTTATATCGTGTATGAAGCAATAATGAATGAGCCCGTGTTGACTAAAAGGTGTTATATATGAATGTCTCGCTCTGCTTGAAATGCTAGAACGGAATTCTGACTGTGAATGCGATCTGTACTGATGCATTGTGGGATTGACTGGTCAGCATGGCACAGACTTGTAATGATCAGAAGTGGATGATTCCAATAAAGAAAATTAAAGCAGAACGTCTTGTTTTATTTTGAACTGAGAGAAAACCAGATGACATAAAACTCCTTTCATAAAACACGAAAAATAAACAACAAGACAAAAGTTCAGAAAACAATCTGCTCAGATTAACAGTTATTCCTAACAAGCTACACAAACTTACAATACTGACATGGTAGCATTTTATTTAAATAGATTGCTTACGATGCTTAAAATTATTATCATTATTACTTAGGATTATAATTAGCATATTAAAATGTTTGGATATTAAATCAAACATTATATCAAGCATTTTTTGTAAAGCTGCTCTGAACGAACTCAAAAATAAGTAAACTAAAATAACACTATAGAATAA